>NW_007726632.1:588890-606695 GCF_000696425.1 Galeopterus variegatus | reverse complement strand
TGTGCTTTCTCGCTCCAGCCTGTTGAGTAGGGGGTGGTGGCCTTTGGAGATGCACAAACTTGGCTTCTATGCTTGATTCTGATGCTTTCTTAGTTTTCTTCAATTTTCTAAGCCTCGGTTTCCTTATCTATCAGATGAGCGTGAGTACTGAGTAAGGTAAGCTATGCGAAGTGCTAAGCATGGTGCCTAGCATATGTTAACACTCAGTAGATATCAGCTGCTGTAAAAATAATGATGATGATAGCAATGACACATTAGTATTATGAGAATGACATTATTATTGTTGTCATAGCTTCCTTCGAGGCTCCTCCCAAGTGTTCATTCAAGTAGCTCTTCCTAATTCCCAATACACAGACATGTGAATGCCTTGTGGATTCTTCCTTTAGAGTACGCAGTGCATTCTAGCTCCTTAGATTCATGCCTCCTCCCCTCCTCCCCCTTGCCTCTCAGAGGCAGGTCTGTTCCCCCCACAGTGCCAGGCATGGTGTTAGACACATGGAGAAAGTCCAGTGTGCACATGAGAATTGAACACGTATGTGGGAAAGAGTTCTTACCCACTAGGAGGTGTGCAAGCCCACTTGCCCAACAGGGCTATCTCTCTTGCCCGTTGCTCATACCCTGGTGCACACAACATGCTTCTAAGGCGCACATTCCTTTATTCCTGTGCATCATATCAGTCTGTTGAGTTCCTTTGGTGGAGACTAAAAACTGAGAATTTGACCCGATCTGAGGTCTGGGAGATGCTTAAGGGCTGAAGTCAATGGAGGGAAGCTGATTCATCATAGCATTTTAGTAGTTACGATTTAACAGAGACCCAGAGAGCAGAAATGGGGAGGGGGGCGGGGTTACCGAGAACGTTTTAAATGCGTTAAAAATCCCATGCAGATCTTCAGGTTGTTCTGATCTTAGATTGGATTTTGACTGAAAGGGACAATGATGCTGAAACATCTATTTATTTACACATCAACATTTATTGAGCGGTTGCTGTGCTCAGTGCTGGGCATCCAGGGATGTCCAGGTTGTGCCTCTGCTCCCAAAGAGCTTAGAGTCTGATGCGGACGCAAACACACGAGTGGTGATAGCGCATGGGAAGAAGTGTGGGCTTGGCTCTGTGGGAATCAGGGGAAAGAGGGTACCTGGTAGAAAGGAGGGGATGGTGTGGGAATTAGGGGAAAGATGGTACCTGGTGGAAAGGAGGGGATGGTGTGTTCCTGAAACAAACAGGGTCAGGTAGACACCTCCTCCCGACCCAGAGGCAGGGCAAATTTCCAGGTGCACAGGCCCATGGGTCAGGTTCATCTTCCTGCCACTCCTGCCCCCAGGGAGACACGTGAATATGTGCAAAATGCACGTAGGCTGAAATGCACAGGCCAGAGCTGTGCTTTCAAAGAAGTGGGCTATTGAGTAGAGAGGGAAGGGGGCCTGCCAGCCCACCTGGTACTGTGGCCTGGCTGTGGCAGGGTGGTGTGGGCTGGCCCCTGGACCCCTGGTGCTGGCAGCTACTCCGGGCTTCTGTTTCTGCTGCTACGACTGCCCTTCTGGCCTCTCTCGAATGGGCCTTTGTCAGCAGGTATGGGGGAGGTGAGCCTATGCAGGGGCCCCGGCCTGGCTTCTGTGCAGTACTGCCCACCAGCCAGACTGTCTGGAACCACAGCAAGATCCTCTTGGTGAAGGAAACTTGTCCTGTGCTGGCAGGTGGGAGGTACTGCTCCCTGACTGTCTGAGCTGCTCACGTCATTGACCTGTGCTTGAGGTGGCCGCCCAATACTGCTCTGGGAACCTGCTTCTGAGGGCTGTTATGAGAAGTCCGTGGGGTAATGGCTGGGATGGCAAAGACTGTCACAGTCGGCAGTGACAGTGAGGTGACCACAAAGTAACATGCCCCATCTGGTGGGCCAGCCTGAGGTCTTTCCAAGGAGACTTCTAGAAATCAGGTCTGGGTTTGTGATTTGTGAATTCTGTTTATTTCTCTAAGGAAGAGGCCGATTTTTCTTCATAGGCAGTTCTTTCCTTCCTCTTTTTTTTTTTTTCCTCTGACCAAGTTTTTCTTCCTCAGAAATAACTCCATGTTAATGATACAGGTGACTCCAAGTTAAAATAACAAGTCCCCTCCCGTATAATGAAGGAGTTTGGCCTCTCCACCTCCACACTGTACAGCCGGGCTGGGTGGGGTCTGGGCTCTAGAGAAACACCTTTGAATCTAAGGGACATGAGGACCCAGCCTCCAGCCCCCAGCGGGGGTGTCCCTCCTCCATGAATTGGGTGGGGGTTACATACAATCCCAGCCACTGGGCTACACAGGGAGGCCCTGCCAGGCCTGAAGGCCCCATGACAGGAGAGGGAAAGGGTCACCCAGGAGCTGTCAGCAGCGATGCCTGTGGGTTGAGGTGCCCTGCCCTGCTCCTGGGCTGTTGGCTGTGTTCCAGTATCCACAGCCACCATGAGCCGCAAGCCAGTGGAATGTCACCACCCTCCACTCTCTCCTTCCCGTTCCCAGGCTTGAGTCCTGTGTCCTCATCACCTCTCTCTGGAACTTTGGAAGGGGCCAGTCATTTAAAGCGAGGCTATTAAACAGAAATAATTGACATTTAATTGTTTATTTGATGGGCATTTAAAATGCAGAACAGGTTGCATTTTCCTCTGGAGGCCACAGATCCATCAGTGGCCTCTGGTCCAACCCAAAGCACTTGTTTTAAAAGGCAGCTTTAAAAGCCTTGGCTGGCTCTCGGCTCTGTGGTTCTGAACCAGAGAAGCCCAGCTGCTATCAGAGAAGCTTTAAATACCATGACCAGGAGCACCGTGCTCCACACTGCTGGCCAGGAAGGTGAGCAGATGCAGGAGTGAAGGGATGGGTTTGGGGGACTGTTTCTGTTTTTAACTGAATTTTTAAATTTTTGTTATTTTTCTATGAACAGATTTTATTTTTTTAGAACAGGTTTAGATTTACAGAAAATTTGAACAGATTATACAGAGAGCTCCAGTATTCTCCCCCTGCACACCGTTTCTGCTATTATTAAGAACTTATGTTAGTGTGGTACAATTAGCGAACCAATATCGATATATTATTATTAACTAAAATTGACACTTCATTCACATTTCCTTAGTTTTTCCCTAATGTCCCTCAGCTGCTCTAGGATCCCATCTGGAATACCATATCACATTTAGTCATCTCATCTCTTTAGGTTCGTTTTGGCTGTGACAGTTTCTCGGACTAGCCTTGTTCCGGAGCACTGTGCCAGTCTGAGGAGTACTGGTCAGGTACGTTGTACGATGCCCCTTTGTTGGGGTCTGATGTTTTCCTCACGATTAGGCTGGGGTGATGGCTTTTGGAGAGGAAGATCACGAGGGAAAGTGCCATTCATCAGCTCATATCAAGGCACTCGCACTCAGCACGATGTATCACTGTTGACATTGACAGGACTGGGTTGTCAGTCTCTCTCACGCCCCCATGCAGCACTGTTGCAGGGCCTGTGATTGGAGCTGTGCTCTCCTACTCCTGAGAAAAACTGTCAGCCAGCAATCTCCGGCCATCCTCACTATCCCAGGTCCTGCAAGTCAGGGGGCAGCAGAGAGATTTTTCAGATAGGAGATGCTTATTAAAGAGAGCATGACACGGAATGTGCTATTTGTCACATCTGTGCAAATGACAGGCAGCAGTGCTCTCAGCGTCTGGAGAAAGAGGTCCACAGTTCAGTCTCTAGGCTAAGTGGTAGTTGGACAAAGACAGCATTTCTCAACTTTTGCTGCATGTTAGAATCAATGAAGAGATTCTAAAAATTACTGATGCCTTAGTCACACCCTCAAAGTTTAGATTTAATGGAGCTTAGTTGATTCCCAGGCATCTCTTTTTTTAATGCTTTCCATGTGATCCTAAAGTACAGCCAGGGTTGAGAACTGGAATAAACAGGGAAGGCAAGGGCATTCTAAGGAGAAGGAACAGAATATACAAAGGTGTGGAGAAAGATACACACCTGGCAGAAGACAGAAAGTAGACTATCTTAGCTGAAAGTCATGGGAGAAAATATTTTAAGGATAGAAAAGGGATAGACTTAAAAGTTTTTACACTAAAAAAAGTTTAGATTTTAAAAAAATAAATGGGACACTGAAGCACCACTGAATGCATTTGAGTTTGGAAGGGAAGTGGTCAGAACACACTTTAGGGAGATTGGTCATGCAGTGATCAATGTCCAGGACAGAATGGAGACAGGAGGTTAAAGGTGGGTACAGCTACTGCAATATTAGGCAAGCTACTACCGCAACCCCGGGGAGCAATGGAAGAGAAGGGCCAGACTGGAGAGCTCTTGCAGGGATAAGCATGGCTAGGGCTTTGCCACACATACAGCGTGGAGACTGGGAGGGAGAGAGGAAACCCTGTGACCTTGGTTAGACTGTTGAGTTCCATCAGGCAGGGTCTGTGTCTGTCATACTCACTGCACTACCCTCAGTAATGAGCAAAGCGCCTGGAAAACAGGAGGCCATCAATAAATGATTGTTAACTTGGTTACTGGAAGGATAAAGGCTCCATTCTTTCCCAAATCACACCTTGTTCCCAAATTACTCTCCCTTTCTCCACCAATTTCTCCACCTAAGGCGGGCAAATCTCAGCTATATGGAAAGCAATCTGATTAAATAACTCTGGCTGAGATATGACTGTTAGGATTGGGAGGATTTCTCTTTTAAAAGAAGGATTTGGTGATATTATAAAGTCTCTCCTTGGAAGAATGTTGTGGGGCCGGTAATATTTATGAGCAGGAATGGTCTTTATTTCATTTCTACACGCAATCTGATTCTGAGCCATACCAGAAAAAAAGAACCCACAGCTTTGTAGTCTCTGGTAAAAGGCTGCCAGTGGCTGGGCTGGTAGTTCTGTTGGCTTCCTCTGTGAGCTGAGCTCCAGTGGACAGGATCACCTGCACTGGCCTGGGACATGGTCTATCTCCCAGCATAAACACGCTGACATTCTGGTGGGCAAAGAGTAGCAGGGTGCCCAGCAGTCGCTGTGGTGGACGGAGGCTGAGGAGATAGAAGACAATGCCTGTGTCGATGTTGAAGCTCAGCTGGGAGTTATGGGCACAACTGTGGACAGCTGAGATCCAGCAACAGTCAACAGCCGTGCCAGGCTTCCTTCCTCCCCCTGGGAGGTTCCAGGGTCCCAACCTTACCCCAGCATCAGTCATAGTGAGCAGAACAGAGTTGGGCAGGAAAATGCGAAAAGGAAAAATAAGGCATAATGCATGCCGAAGTTTTCAAAAGCTGTATTTCTCACTCTGGCTATTCTCCCTGGCCTGGGTAAAGACACACCCATCAAATGAGCCCAGTTGGCTGGTGACTCAGGGTCAGCATTTTTTTTTTCCGTCAACTATACCCACTTTTTCCCCCCCAGTTTATTTTATTGTGGTGAAATGCACATAACATCAAATTTTCTATTTTAACCATTTGTAAGTGTACAGTTCAGTGACTTTAAGTACATTCGCATTGTTGTGCAGCCATCACCACCCTCCATCTCCAGAGTTTTTCACGGGAGCGCCGCCGCGCTCCCAAGCGGCACACTGTAGCAGTGCGCCACCGGGCCGGCCCCAGAGTTTTTCATCTTGTAAAACTGAAACTCTATACCCATTAAGTAGCACCTTCCCATTTCCCCCTTCCCAGAGCCCCTGGCAACCCCCATTCTGTCTCTCTATGATTTTGACTACTTTGGGTACCTCATATGAGTGGAATCATATAGTATTTGTCTTTTTTGTGACTGGCTTATTTCACTTAGCATAATGTCCTCAAGGTTCATGCATGTGGTAGCATATGTCAGAATTTCCTTCATTTTTAAGGCTGAATAATATTCCACTGTATGTATATACCACATTTTGCTCATCTGTTCATCTGTTGATGGACACTTGGGTTGTTTCTGTGTTTTAGCTACTGTGAATAACACTGCTGTGAACATGGGTGTACAGATATCTTTTTGAGACCCTGTTTTCAATTCTTTGGGGTATATATACCCATAAGTAAAATTGCTGGATCATATGGTAATTCTATTTTTAATATTTTGAGGAACCACCATACTGTTTTCCAAAGTGGCTGTACCCTTTTACATTTCTATCAACAGCGCACAGGGTTCCAGTTGCACTACATCCTCACCAACTCTTGTTTTCTTTTTTTCTCATAGTAGCCATCCTGATGGGTGTGAGGTGGTATCTCATTGTAGTTTTGATTTGCATTTCACTGATTATTAGTGATGTTGAGCATCTTTTTATGTGCTATTGACCACTAATATATTTTCTTTGAAAAAATGTCTATGCAAGTCCTTTGCTTATTTTTGAATTGGATTGCTTGTTTTTTTGTTGTTGTTGAGTTTTAGGAGGTCTCTATATACTCTGAAAATTAATCTTTTATCAGATATATGATTTGCAAATATCTTTTCCCATTCTGCAGGTTGCCTTTTTACGCTATTGATGCTATCTTTTGATGCACAAAATGTTTTCATTTTCATGAAGTCCGATTTGTCTATTTCTTCTTTTGTTGCCTATGCCTTTGGTGTCCTATTGAAGAAACCATTGCCAAATCCAATGTCATGAAGCTTTTGCCATGATTTCTTCTAAGAGTTTTATACTTTTATGTCTCACATGTAAGTCATGGATCCATTTTGAGTTAATCTTTATATATGGTGTTAGGTAAGGGTCCAACTTTATTCTTTTGCATGTGGATATCTAGTTTTCCCAGCATCGTTTGTTGAAAAGACTGTCTTTTCCCCATTGAAGGGTCTTAGCACCCTTGTCAAAAGTCATTTGACCACATATGTAAGGGTTTATTTCTGGACTTCATTCTGTTCCATTCATCTATATGTCTGTCTTTATGCCAGTACCACACTTGTTTGATTACTGTAACTTTGTAGTAAGTTTTGAAATTAGCAAACATGATCCTCCAGCTTTGTTCTTTTTCAGGATTGTTTTGGCTATTTGGGGTCCCTTGAGATTCCATATGAATTTTAGGAAATACTGCAAAAAAATGTCATTGGGATTTTGATAGGAATGGCATTGACTATATAGATCATTTTGGATAGTATAACTTTGATATCTTAACAATATTAAGTCTTCCAATCTATGAACGTGAGGTGTCTTTCCATTTATTTGTGTCTTCTTTAATTCCTTTCAGAAGTGGTTTGAAGTTTTCATTCTACAAGTTTTTCACCTTCTTGGTTATTTCCTTAGTATTTTATTCTTTTCGTTGCTATTATAAATGGAATTATTTTTTTAATTTTCTTTCAGACTGTTTATTGTTAGTGTACAAAATTAGTTGCAAATGCAGCTAATTTTTGTGTGTTGACTTTGTATCCTGCTACTTTGCTGAATTCATTTATTATCTCTAACAGTTTTTCGTGGAATCTTTACAGTTTCACAAGCCCTATAAAATCATATCATCTGTGAACAGAGATCATTTTACTTCTTCCTTTCCAATTTGGATGCCTTTTATTTATTTTTCTTGCTTAAGTGCTCTGGCTAGGACTTCCAATACTGTGTTGAATAGAAATGGTGAAAGTGGTCATCCTTGCCTTGTTCCTGATCTTAAAGGGAAAGTTTTCAGTCTTTCAGCACAATGTTTGAGTGTGATGTTTGCTGTGGGTTTTTCATATATGGCTTTTCTTACATTGAGGTACTTTCCTCTATTTCTAATTTTTTTGAGTATTTTTATCATGAGAAGGTGCTGAATTTTGTTAAATGCTTTTCCTACATCAATTGAGATGTTCATGTAGTTTTTTCCTTCATTCTGTTGATGTGGTATATTACATTGATCGATTTTCATGTGTTGAATTACCCTTGCATTCCAGGAATAAATCAGGGCCACCATTTTTATTTCCCTTAGTCCCAGTGCATTACCACCCTTGCCAGGGAAGCAGCAAGAAAGAATGGAAAAAGCATAGCATTTGGAGTCAACAGAATTAGGTGTCAATTTCAGCTGTGCTACTGTTGACTGTGGGGCCTTAGGCAATAACACAACCCTGAGCCTCTCATTTTTTAATCTGTAAAATGGCAGTAATAGCCAACATCACATATAGTTGTGATGTTTCTTTGAGCTAGTGCTTGTGAAGTTGTCTGGTTTATAAGGTGTCTTTAACATGGTGTTTTTAAAATCATCACGATCATCATCATCATCCCCTTCAACCAACATGGGCAGGGAACAGGAGCAGTGTGGGGCGTAGAACATACAGAACACAGTTGCTCCTCTTCCTCTTTTGACAGCTGCAGGAACACTGGAGGGTCTATGGTTGAGGAACAAAAGTCCCTGTCCCCCTGAACCCAAGGAGCCAGGAGGACCAGGGACACCTTAGGAACAGCCCCCTGGTTTTGCAGAAGTCCACTTGGCCCTGCCTGTGCATCTCGGAGCCCAGCCCTCTTAGACACATGGAAGGATCCCCTTGTGGGAATCAGTGGCTTCTCCTTGGAGGACTTCGGGGAAGGCAGAAGATTGGACATGCTGGCCAGAGGGTGCCTGAGGACCCCAAGGGCTGGGCCTTCGGTTGAGACAGCTGCAGGCTCCTGATCTCTGTCTGGCAAAGACACTGTGTCTTCTACTGGGCACTTGCCCTGCAGCCTGGGAGAGGCATGAGATATTTTCTCCCAGAAACAGTAGCTGTCTGTTGACTTTCCCCCCCCAGACTCTGCCTTGATGCATTTTTCTCTCTCTGCTGTTTGGAGCATCAGTGTGACTCGGGGAACACAGGGGCATAGTGGAGGTACCAGGTGGCCAAGGGTGTAGAGGCAGGGAGGAGGACAGCACGGAGGCTTGTTTGATGTTTCCTCCAAAGCAGGCTTTCTTGTTTCTCAGCAGTCTCTTCCTCTCCTTGCTTTACAACCTTTCCTCTCCTCTCGCTCCGTTTCTGCCGGGACTGTGCCCCGAGCCAGCCTCTGTTCTCTCTTGCAGCTTCTTTCTTTTGCTTTCCTCTGCCTGCTTCTCTCCCACTTCTCTTTGGGCATCTCCCCTTTTCAGTTTCTCTTCCCTTGGGATTTCTTTCCTCTTCTGCTGTCCCATGTCCTCTGCTTATCTTGTGCCTCTCAGTAAGGGCTCCCCTCTGTTTTGGTCAGAAAGATGTGTCACCATTCTCTGGCTGTCCCAGTCAGACATGCTCTCCCCACGCCACCTGTCTGCAGCCCTGGATGACGCAGGCTGTTTTTCTGGAGGCAGGAGAAAGCAGTGGCCCAGGGAGCCTGTGAGCTGTGGGCTGAGGACTGCCCTGTGACAATGCGAGGACACTGGAGCCTTCCGGTGGTTAGAGGACAACATGAGGAGAAAGGAAGGGAAGGGAGAGGAGGTAACTGGGGCCCTTTCCCTGGCCCCATCTTTGTTTCTCTTCCCCATTTTCCAGGAAAAGGTAGAAAATGAAGGCAGAAGCTGAGGGAAGAGTTGGAGAACGACAGTACTGGGCTGACAGTCGGGGCTTGAAGTGCAGTTACAGTTCCACAGGCATTGCGCTCAGCTCTTTCCACATGCCATCTCTTTTTGCTGCAAATGGCAGAAACAGAACTGCAGCTAGTTTAGGCAAGGCACGAATCATCAGCTCACAGGGCCAAACTGCAGGAAGGGCCAGGTGCCACTGGTTGGGGAACAGAGGGACCTACATCCCTTTCCTGGCCAGCTCTTTCCCTGTCTGCTGCTGGCTGACTTCTCCCCTGCAGACTCCTGCTGCCCCCATAGTTCACAGCTTGGTTGCTTGAACCCTTCCTTCCTGGGTTCCAGCGTGACCACCCCCCAGGGACACTGAGGTCTCCTACCCATTCCTTCTAGTTACAAGAGAGGGGCTATGATTGGCAGCCTCCAGGAGAGCAACAGGGTTGGAGTGGGGCAGGAGCAGGCTCCCTTCCAAAAGTAGGTGCTATCCACGGAAGAAGGGTGTGGGCAGGCAAACAGCGATCGTCCCACACAAAGCCTGTCTCATCTAAACCCCACAGCTCCTGACATGTGTGTCACTATCCCCATCTTACAGTTGTGGAAGCAAAGACTTCGAGAGGTCAAGTAACTGACTCAAGGCCACAAAGCCACTGAGTGGCCCAGAAGCAGGAGAGCTGAGTGTTTCAGAGCAAGGACACTGGTGCCAGGTTCTCTGGGTTTGAATCTGGGCTCTGCTGCTTGCTAGTTCTGTGACCTTGGGCAAGATACTTAACCTTCTTGGCCTCAGTCTGCCCAACTGTACAATAGTAATAGGACTACTATAAGGATTTAATGAGTTAATATATGTAAACCACTTAGAATAGCACATGGCATGACATGAGCACCGAATAAATGTTACATATTGTTATCACAGTGCTTTACAGTTTACAAAGAACTTTCATATGTATTATCTCACTTGACCTTTATGATGGCCTTGGAAAGTGGACAGTGGGATGGACTGGTGAATTCTGCACTGCCCCCACCCCATGCTCTCACCTTCAGCTTAGTCAGCTACATGATTCTGTAATCTGTTCCAAAGAATCACCCTCCCCAGTAAACAGCTCTCTATCCAATAAGAGAATATAAATTCTCTCTCGGGGGAGAGCTGGCAGGCATTGTACATTCTGCTGTCTCTCTTTCCCTCGTGAATATGGATGAAGCTAGAGATGTTAGGAGCTTGGTTGGTAAATGTTCATCCATTAGCAGGAGCCCCTTTGGCTGGGGCCCTCTTTGCAGAGCTCATGTGACTTGCTCAGGTGGCTGAGGCTTGCTGGACTGTGACAGGAGCAAGAGACAGAGTGGCAGCTGCCTGGAGGAGGCAGGCCCTCCAAAGAGCCACAGTGCCGGTAGCCTATTGTGGCCCTTTGCCTTTGGGTGGGTATGATCCCTGCTCTGGCCATGTGGGGCCTGGGGGCTGGAGTCCAGGGCTGGCTCCCAGCTCAAGGCCAAACCACCCACAGCAGGAAGACTACCCCTCCCCTACCCCCGACCAAGAGGGAGGCAGACAGAGCAGGACTGAAGTCTGGAATCTAACAGTAACTCACCAGGGGACGTCTTTTCTGCCTCACTTTCTTTCCCTGTAAAGTGGGTTTGATGATAACATACTCTCCATATGCTATTTGTGAGGATTAAATGAGAATAAATATTTAAAGTACTAAGAATACTGCCTTACCTGTACTGTTTGTCATGATTATTACTATCACCTCTCATCCAATCCAGACCTCTAGGTGGGGCCTCACGTATGGGATTTCCCTCTCAGAATTTTTAATTCCTCTCATTTCCTTCTATGGAGTCCACAGAAGGATTCCTATGGTCCAGGCAGACTTCTATCCACACCCCCAAACTTTTGATCAGCAGCAACTTGCTTATTCCTATCACCAGTGTCACCACGTTCTGCCACTGAGAAGACTCGCTGTCTTCTCCCCCCTTCCTTTCTTTGAGGACTGCTCTGGTAAGTGTGCTGTGAGTGGGGGTGGGCTCTGTATAGCTGCAAGGACCCCAAATATCCCTCTTCAGGAGAATCATGTTCTCCAGCCAGTGGCTCTGCATGCCCTGCCGCCCTGGGTGTGGATGGACCTGGAGGCCAGGGCACACTGGCTTGGGGACACGGTGTTGCATGGGGCCTTTTACAGTCAAGGAGGCTGCAGCTATTTCGTGTAGCTACATGAGGAAATGGACTTTTGAGCAGCCTCCCAGAAGAGACCAAAGATGAACAAGAATCAACCTTCCATTGCACAAAAGCAGATGATGAAACTTAGTCATGGCTCTGGGTCACTGTGGCTGGGGAGTGTTAAGGTCAGGGTGTTTAGGGCATGAAGTTGGGGGTTGGAGGTCACAGTGGTCCTTACCTCTGTTTCCAGGCTGTTGGACACAAGGGAGGTGAGAAAGCAGCCCTGACACTGAGAGAGAGCGAGAGAGTGCTGGGCTCAGCCAAGAAGGACCCTGGAAAAGGTCCCTCTGAGCTCTGCTAGACACAGTCCATCAGTAGATGATGACTGTCCTTTTGGTCTTTGCTTTCTTCATACTCTTGCAAGAGAGTTTAAGCCAAAGCATGCAAGATGGGAAGCAGAAAGCTGACCAGCAGTTAGGAGAGGAAAGGGGCGGCTGTGCGTGAGTAGGCAGGCAGTTCGATTGGATACCAAGGACACCTGGAGACCCCAGGGTAGATGGGGAAGTAGGGAGATACTCGGGGTGGACGGGACTGGGGGGGCAGGGAAGATCAAGGAGGAGACCATTCCAGCCTCTCCAGCACGGAGGCCTCCCTGGGAGTCTTTATCATTTGGCTGAAAGCATGATGATGCCCAAGTTCCCATAAAAGGAAAACACAGTCCAAAGCCAAGCCAAGGCAAGGGTTTGGGCATTATCTGCTGGTTTGGACTGACCACCCCCCAAGCCCTACTCATGAGCGTGTATAATAGAGAACTGGGGGTGACACTGATCACCTGTAAGCATGGCCCTGTCCTAGAACCCAAGGGCTAAGGAGGCCTTTCAAAGCCTTCAGGGTCAGTCCATTATCTCTAAAAGCCTTGCTTAGAACACAGATCAGACCACCCTCCCTCAATATTCCTCCCTAACAGTTGGACCCCCTAATGTCTTAGGAATATGAAGATTCCATCTCTCTGGCACTAAATCTGACCAGTTTGTCTGTAATAGTTTTTAGTCCTGGGCTTCTTTTTTTTTTTTTTTTTTTTTTTTTTGTTTTTTTTTGTGACCGGCAACGGATCACAACCCTCAGTGTCGCGCCCGTACTGGACTGGGACCGGCAATGGGATCGCAACCCTCGGTATTGCACCCGGCACCTCGCTCAGCCAGTGAGCGGCCGGTCTGTATGTGGGATCCGAACCCTCGGCGGGAGCGCCACCACGCTTCCCACCTGTGCTTCTCTGTTTTCATTCTTAGCCTGGCCTGACACTATTCGGATCTATGCTGCAGTAACAGCCACTGTGCCTAGCTCATCCCACACCATGCAGCCAGGGTAATGGGAAGGCCTGTTCTCATCCTCCGTTTGCTCCCCTCTGTGAGAGGGTGAGGAGTTGGTCCCTGCCTTCTGAAGGCCCTTTCTAGACAGGACTCCCTCCCTTGCCCTCCCCGAAGCCAGCGCTGCCTTTCCATCTCCAGTCCAAGGTCATCTTCCCATCAAAGGAGCCTGCCAGTTGCTTTCCTCCCACCCCCTCTCATTGCCCGGGCCACCCTCATTCCTGCAGGGCTTTGTCTTCTTCCCTGGTTCTAGCCAGGCTGCCAAGCACCTTGCAGCCTTGCTCTGCCAGCCCTGGCCTGCCCACCTCCCAATCCCAGCACATCAAAGCAACAGACAACAGTGGAGTGCGTGTTCTGAGCCAGGCCCTGCCCCTGACTGGCTGGATGAGTCAGGTGCATCTTCTCTTTGGGCTCAGTCTTCTTAATAAAGATACTTCGTTTCAGTTATTCTAACCACTCTGGCATTCTGTTATGCTAACTCCATCTGGTACACCTCACATCTTGGTTATACCCTATTTATACACAGTCGAATCTTCTTTTAACAGGCTTCTTGGTTGCAAAGATCTGGATACATGACAGGCTAAATCATGTCCCCTGACGTGCACCAACGATCTAGGGTAACCAGTTAACCTTAACTACGGAGCCCAGGCATTCTGTGACCCAATAAAAGGATCCCTCTGGTATGTCCTGTCTGGAATGGGGGTTCGTCTTTCATTGGGGCATCCTGCCAGGCTCCAGGGCATGGATGAGCCTGCAGGAAGGCGAGCAGGTGAGAGGCAAGGGAAGAGGGGCAAGGCTTTGGGAGCAGGGATGGGAGGGATGAGGGTGAGATGAAGTTTCACTGAACTTTGAGCCTCTGCATGTTAAAGGGAGGTCATTTCTGAGTTATTTTCACAATAGCGCTGGGTATTCTGATGTACCTCACTGCCGCGTGGAATCAAAAATAACGTAGCATGTTGCTGTATCATCCACTAGCGGTTTCTCTTTCTGAGCAGCTTTTACCCAGCAATTAAGTGAAATTATGTGACTCAGTATGGAAAGATAATCGCTGGAGAAACTCTTCTGATTGCTTTCTCCCGCACACCCAGCAAGCAACTGTGCAAACTGGCGGGACAATTGGGGATGAAAATTAGCATGAAAGTGCTGCTGCCACTTGAAATGTCAGCAGTTTACTAATGTAGTGATAAATAAGCACATGGAAAGGGGAAGAGAAATGAGCAGAAACTGGGTTCTTTCTCATAACACACTATAGAGGAAGCAAAATGCAATTGGTCCCATTTTCCAGATGGGGAGAATGGTCTAAATGATCCAGAGGTAAAGAGTTGGGAAGCAGGAGAATGAGGAGGCTCAGGAGTCCCCCATTCCAGCAGTGATGATTTCCCAGGTGCCCTGTGCCAGTGCGCCAGGTCCTCAGGCTCCTGGGCATCGTCCAGGCCTCAGAACAAAGCTCTCCCCAGAACATGCACATCCAGGCTAATATAATATTCCTGTGCCCCCTCTCCCAGCTCCACCCAAATCTGCCTTGCTTCTCCCTCTCCCAAAGATTCTTCCCTTCTCTCTTCCATCTACTCCCTAGATTCTGCAGTCTGGAAATGAGACATGTCACTTCTGCCACCTCTTAAACTCCCCACCCCAGCCAGCCCCAGGCAGCCAGCTTCCTCCCCAGGAGAAAGGAATGAGTGGTAGCTGGGAGGGTGGAGGATGTGGAAGGCCATGTGCAGGAGTGACAGGAAGCCGAGATAGAGTTTCTTGGGGCAGCAGTGAGACAAAGGCACTCTGTGTCCCTTCAAAGGCTCTTGGTATGTACTAGGCCACTCAACTCAGAGGCGGTGCCAGCAGTATCACCATGCAACTTTTAAAAATGGGCTTAGGGGCCAAGAGACACCCTGAGGAAGCCTGTGCTGAGGGGTGTCTGGTGTAGCCCAGGCCCGGGCAGCAGCTCGAAGGAGTGGAGCACCGCTCACCTTCAGATCTGTAACAGTATTGCCTTCAGCACACTGTAACTCGATCAGAAATGTTTTCTTTAGAATACAAAGACAGGTCTTAACTTTTTAGCTTGGCATTCAAAAGCCTCTGCAATCTGACTCCAACTGTCGTACCAGAATTCTTACCACCTATCCCCCTCACTGTTTGGGAATGGGTCTTACAATGGAAATGGTAAATACTCGGCTCCTGTTCTATGCAGACATTGCAGTGGATGGAGGCCCTCTCTCCTGCTGAACCTCATTCAGAATCCCGGGGAAGCCACTTCAGGCAGTTGCTGTTGAATGAAGTGCCTTGAGGTTCAACTTGAACTGAACTTGAACTTGAACTGAATACTATTTGTCATTCTTACTTTCTATTTTTTCCTCTCACTGCCCTTGCTCATGTTGTTTTCCCTGCCAGAATGCTCTTCCTTTTCTCTCTCCCTATCCCTGTCTATCAAAACTTTATCCTGCCCTGAAGGTTCATCTGGAATGTCAACTCTTCCATGGAAATTTCCCGGGTTCCTTGTTGTACTCCCTGCTCCCCTCCTCACTGTTCTACTGGAGTCTTACTACACGTAGTCTCTACCTTTTGTGAAGTTCTCTTCACATTTGCTAATAAATCAGAGCTCTTTGCTTCCAAACCCTGCCTGTCCTTGGAAGCTGAGTCTGTGTCTTGTTCATTTATTTATCTCCTTGCAGAACCCAGAGTACTACATCCCTTTCTAGGAATTCATTGTTTGTGGAATTGGCTTGAACCTGAGCATCTATGAAGGTGATTGTTGGGGGTTTGAGGGGAAGGCACAGCAGACTGGGACCCTTGATAAGTGCCTTTCCTAATTCCAGGAGTGGCCCTACTTGCTTAATACTGTAATCCCTCTCCTAGCTAGAGCTGGTCAAGGGGCCACTGGGGAACTCTGTCCCATTTGTCCTTCTTTCTGTCACCTCTGATCCAATATCCATACCAAGGACCCTAGAATTTGAAGGCTTTTAATGTGCAATTCCATCCTCCTTCCAGGTTCTGTGTCCACTCTCCCCACTGGCTGAGCAAGGAGCAGATGTAATTTGAGCATGTAATTTGGAGATGAGTCTTGGTCTGGGAAGCAGCAGTAAATTTGACAAAAAAAGAAAGGAAGGAAAGGAGAAAGAGAGAAAAGAAGAAAGAAAGGGAGAGGGAGGTAGGGAGGAAGAGGAGGAGAGAGAGAGAGAGAGAGAGAGGTTTTACAAATAGCAGGTGCTCAAAGTGTATTTTATTTCATACTTTGCAAATGTATTTAGGACAGTGTAACTGCCTGAATCACTGAAGGAACTTTTCACTATAAAATAATTGATCCCAGATTTGTTGTTACAGACTTTGGCGTACAAGAAGGAAGAAAAATCATCCAGTCATTAGTCACCACTCCTCTCTCTACACTAAACAGTACCTAAAAACTAAAACTAAAAGTAAAATTAAAAACTAAAAACCCATGAGATAAAAGTAGCACTGGATTATGTGAAGTGTGCTCAGAACTTAAGTCACAGTTAATTTTAGAGTGGATGCTAGTTGACATCACTACATTCTGGAGACTAGTAAGAATTGGGCCCAGCAAGATTGGGAAGCCAAACCTGAGACTCCTACATTAAGCCCAGGACCCTTGGGAGGGGCTAAAGTGATCTTGGGTGAGTATTTGCTGCCCTAATCTCCATGAAAAAGCAAAACAAATACTCCCCAGAGGAAAGCATCCCATTTTAGGACTGACAATTTCCCACATATTAGATGTACAAATATGAGTACTCAATAAAAGATTACCAAATACAGGAAAAAACAAGTTACTATGATTGAGAGGCACAGAAACAAGAAGTAGACTGAGACTGCCCAGGATTTAAGATTTTGGAATCATCAGATACAGAATATAAAATAGCTATATGGGAAATATTGAAAGAAATGAAAGATGAGATTGGAAAAAATGCACAGATAACGAGACTAACACAAATGACCAGGCAATTTGAAAAAGAACCAAGTAGAACATTTAGAAATTGATAATACAGTCACTGAAATGCAAAATTAAGTGTATGGATTAAACAGCAGATAAACACATTTAAAAAGAGAATCAGCAAGTGCGTGGGTTGATTTCAGGGTGCTCTATTCTATTCCATTGATCAGAGTCTCTGTTATTATACCAATACCATGCTGTTTTGGTTATTATAGCTTTGTAGTATAGTTTAAAGTCAGGTAGAGTAATACCTCCAGCTTTATTTTTTTTGCTCAGCATTGCTTTGGCTATTCGTGGTCTTTTGTTATTCCAGATAAATAACTGTATAGTTCTTTCCATTTCTGTGAGAAATGTCATAGGAATTTTGATGGGGATTGCATTAAATTTGTATATTACTTTGGGTAGTATAGTCATTTTCACTATATTGATTCTTCCAATCCAGGAGCATGGGATGTCTTTCCATCTTCTTGTATCCTCTCTAATTTCTCTCAGGAGTGGTTTATAGTTCTCATTATAGAGATTTTTCACATCCTTAGTTAGTTCAATTCCTAAGTATTTTATTTTTTTGGTGGCTATTGTAAATGGGCAAGCTTTCTTGATTTCTCTTTCTGCTTCTTCACTATTGGTGAATAGAAATGCTACTGATTTTTGTGTGTTGATTTTGTATCCTGCTACTGTGCTGAACTCTTTTATCACCTCTAAGAGTTTTTTAATAGATGATTTGGGCTGTTCGATATATAGGATCATGTCATCTGCAAACAGGGACAGTTTGACTTCATCCTTTCCAATCTGGATGCCCTTTATTTCCTTCTCAATTCTGATTGCTCTGGCTAATACTTCCAAAACTATGTTGAATAGGAGTGGTGAGAGTGGGCATCCTTGTCTGCTTCCTGTTCTTAAAGGAAAAGCTTCCAGTTTTTCCACATTCAGGATGATATTGGCGGTGACTTTATTATATATGGCTTTGATTATGT
>NW_007726632.1:568855-587976 GCF_000696425.1 Galeopterus variegatus | reverse complement strand
TTGGTTATATCTTTACCTGGTTTTGGTATCAGGATGATGTTTGCTTCATAGAATGAGTTTGGGAGATTTGCGTCTGATTCAATCTTTTGGAATAGTTTGTAAAGAATCGGTGTCAATTCCTCTTTGAATGTTTCAATAAGTTTTTTTATTTCCTGTTTGATTTCTTCTCGGTGGGTTTATTATATATGGCTTTGATTATGTTGAGATACTTTCCATCTATACCTAATTTATAAAGGGTCTTTGTCATGAATGAGTGTTGGATCTTATCAAATGCTTTGTTTTCATGAAATACAAATACTAGTATCTATTTTATAGGATTAAAAAAAGAGAACTGATGGGCCGGCCCGGTGGCGCACTGCTACAGTGCGCCGCTTGGGAGCGCAGTGGCGCTCCCGCTGAGGGTTCAGATCCCACATACAGACCGGTTCCTGCTCACTGGCTGAGCGAGGTGTGGGAGCAACACCGAGGGTTGCGATCCCGTTGCCTGTCCCTGTCCAGTACGGGCGTGACACTGAGGGTTGCGATCCGTTGCCGGACACGAAAAAAGACAAAAAGGAAAAAAAAAAAAAAAAGACAACTGAAATATTGTACAATAACAACATATCAAGAAGGGGATGATTTATGCTTTTGTATTTTCTAGGAGAGATATGATATGAATGATACATAATAACTATTACAGCTATTAACTTTGGACTGTTTTAGTATTTGTTAAGTTGAGTCCATATGACAAAATTCCAAAGGTAACCACTAAAAGATTAGAAAGAGCTGGTATAATTTCTAAACCAGCAGAGGAGAAAGTGAGTAAGAAAAAAAAATCAATTCGAAAAGGGGGGGGGGCAAGAAAAAAGAAAGAAAGAATAAGAAAAGTAGGAAAAAATCAGACCAAAGATATCAATAGTCACAATAAATGGAATACTTTAAATGGAGTAAATTTGACAATTAATAGAGACTGTCAGGTTGAATTTTCTTTTTAATCCAGCTCCTTTCTGTTTATAAGATGGACACACAACACATAAAGACCCAGAAAGGTAGAAAGTAAAATAGAATTTAAGACACAGAAGATCACTGTATAATCCTAAAAGACCCAACTCACAGGACAATATAACGATTTTAAACTTTCTGTTAGAATATTGTAAGAAATGCAGGGATAAATCTATAAGTCCTTTCTTATAGTGGTAGATTTTAAATTACTTATCTCAATTTTTGATAGGTTGAACAGTCAAAAGAATGAAAAAACATGTAGAAATTTAAACAATACAGTTAATAATCTTAATTTAATGGGCAGATAGGCCATTTTTCCCAACAATGAAGGAATTCACAATCTTCTAAGCACACGTGGAATGTAATTTTTTAGATAACTGACCATGTACTCGGTCATAAAGCAAGTCTCAATACATTTCAAGGCATCTGTATCACACAGACCACGTTCTCTGACCATAGTGCCCTTGAGTTAGAAGTCAATAACAAACAAATCAAAAATCACTACCCATTTGGACCTTTTAAAACATACTTCTTAATAATGCACAGGTCAAATAAGAAACTATAATGAAAATTTAAAGCACTAAGAACTAAACAACAATCAAAAAACATTTCAAAGCTTATATGATGGAGTGAAAGTGGCACTTAGAAGAAAATTTATAGTCTTATATGCTTATATTAGAAAGCAAGAAAAGCTAAATGTTAATGAACTATGTATCCAACATAAGAAGATAAACATAAAGAAAGAACAGTAGAATAAACCCCAAAAATGTATAAGGGCAGAATTAAGAAAATTTTAAAACCTACCAGATAGAAGACCAACCAAACCAAGAGTTGGTTCTTTGAAAAGACTAATAAAATAGTTAAACTTCTAGTGAGACTGACAAGAAGGAGTCTCACACCTAATAACAGGAATGAAAAAAAGGATATAACAACAGATCCAACAGAAATTAAAATGGCATTAAGAAAATACTATGAGCAACTTTATGGCAATAAATTTGAAAGCAAAAAAGGGCAAATTCCTATAAAAATTATAACTCACTAGGGCCGGCCCGGTGGCGCACTGCTACAGTGTGCTGCTTGGGAAGCACGGCGGCACTCCCGCCGAGGGTTCGGATCCCACATACAGACCGGTTCCTGCTCACTGGCTGAGCGAGGTGCGGGCGCAACACCGAGGGTTGCGGTCCCGTTGCCGGTCCCAGTCCGGTACGGGGGCGACACTGAGGGTTGCGATCTGTTGCCGGACACGAAAAAAGACAAAAAGGAAAAAAAAATTATAACTCACTAAATGTATTCAAGAAGAAATAGAGATATCTGGAGAGTGTCATAATCATTAATTAAATGAATAGACAATTTTAAATCTTCCCACGAAGAATTTTCCCACTCAGCCCAGATGAGTTTACAGGTTAGTTCTACCAAATGTTCAAAGAACAGATAATTCCAGTCTTCTGCAGACTCTTCCAGTGAATAACAAGAAAGTGAATACTTATTCTGTGAGGCCAGTACTACTATACCAAAACCAGGCAAGGTCAAGACAATACAGTAAAACTTGCAGCCCAATCTCACTCATGCACATAGATGCAAAAATTCTAAGCAAAATATTAGCAAACCAAATCCATTCACAAAATATTAACAATTGCATTATTTATAATAGCACAAAATTAGAGGGGAAAAAAACCAGATGTCCACCAACAGGAGAATGGATCAATACTTGATCATTTACCTGCACAACGGAATATTACACAACATTGAAAATAAGTGAACTATGGTTACATGTAAATATGGGTGACTCTTAGAAACATAATGTTAAACAAGAAAAGCAAGTCTTAGGTGACTGTAAACTACATGATGTAATAATTATAAAGCTCAAAAAAGCTACAGTAAGCAAAATATTTTTTTAGAGATGTATGTGTGCGTTAAATGTATTTTTAAAAATAAGAGCAAGATGTATAGCCACACAATGGAATATTATTCAGCCATGAAAAGGAATAAAGTACTCGTGCATGCTACAACATTGACGAACCTTGAAAACATTATGCTGAATAAAAGCCAGACACAAAAGGCCGCATATTTTGATTCTGTTTATATGAAATGTTCAGAGTAGGCAAACTCTTAGTGACAGAATGTAGATTAATAGTTGCCAGGGGCAGGGGCTGGGGAAAAGGGGGGATGGTGAGTGACTACTAATGGATGCAGGGTTTCTTTGGGGGACGATGAAAATGTTATGGAACCAGCTAATAGTCATGGTTGCACAACCTTGTGAATGTACTAAAAACCATAGAATTGTATACTTTGAAATAATAAGTTTTAATATGAATATTATATATATATATGTTATTGTCATAAGAATACTTAACATGACATCTACTCTCAGCCTATTTTTAAGTGTACAGTAACGTATTGTTAACTGCAGATTCAGTGTTGTACAGCAGATCTCTAGAACTTGTTCATCTTGCATAACTGAAGTTTTATATGCATCGATTAGCAACTTTTAAAAAAGAACAGCAAGAGAGTGATTAAAAATATAAATATTCAGGATACCAATTACTTCTGGGAGAGAGGCAAGGGGATGGGTTGGAGGAAAACATATAAGTAAGTGCAGCAGTATTTGTAAAGTTCTAGTTCTCTTGGGAGGAGGAGGGGTGGGCAGCTGGCTCATATGGGGATCCTAACCCTTGACCTTGGTGTTATAACACTGCTCTCTAATCAAATGAGCTAGACTAGCCCTGTAAAGTTCTAATTCTTGTTATTTGTTGCTGGGTGTTTATCTTATTGCAATGCTTCTTTATATATGTGTGTGCTACATATATATGCTTACACATATGAAATATAACGCAGGCTTTAAAAGAAATACAAATATGAAATGAGATAGTATTAAAGCAAATTACTGCCTTTTGATAAAGGCTTTTCGAATCGCCTCTTCTGGGTCCCACGTTTGGGCCTCGGCATGGCTCTGGGTGCAGTTCTTCTGACTCCCGGTGGCTGAGAGGTGAAGTGCAGCCAGCGCTGCTCCTGGCCACTAGACCATTTCCAGGGGTTCAGGCCACTGCCAGTATTACCCCACATGGAAAAGAACCAACAGCCCTGGGCTTTTCTGGTTTGGGTTCCTTTCCCTTCTCCTCTCTGGCTCTTTCACACACTCCTTTAATCCCAGGAGTGAGGTGTGTGTAACTCTGCTGAAATCTATCCCTGGGTGGGACCAATGGGCCCTGCCTTCTGCCTCCACCCAGATGGCCCATCTGGGGCCACCCACCCCGGAGACCAGGACTTGATGAGCTCCTGAGCAGAGGCCTCTGCATCTCCTGGGGAAGGAGAGGCCAGGGTGCTGATGCTCAGAGAGCCAATCTCCAAACTCCCTTTGTTTAATCAAACCAACTTTCTGGAGGATTAGAAACTAAAGCCTACAGGAAGAATAGACTTGGGCACTTTAGGTGTGAGGTGTGAGGGGAAACTTAAGAGACAGCTCTCAGCATTTCAGGATTTACCATACAGAGTCCAGTAAACAGCAAGTCTCCCTCCCCACCCACTGGCTGGACTAGAGGGATGCTGGTTTACTGGCCACATTAAATCTGATATAAAGAATTATTTCTCATAGGGGGTGTTGACTGTAGGGACCAGGCCAGGAAGTCCCAAACATCTTAACGAACTAGAGATGGCCACAGAAGGGTGGCCTGGAGTGAAGGACACAGATGGGATCACCTCCAAAGTCCTTATGATTTTATGGCTTCGGTCCTAAAGGCAGCATGGCAGAGGAGTTACTAAGCTAGGTTAGGATCTAGGCCATGGTACTCACTCTGGTGAGAGTCATTCAATCTCTTTAAGCTTCAGGCTCTTCACCTGCAATGTGGGTTAGTCTTAGTGCCTGCTAATTATACTAATTCAGTTGTGTTAATTGAATTAATGTATGCAGAGCATTCTCTAAGAGTACAGTGAATGTCGACTGCTTCTGCTTAGTTTGTTTGAACTCTCACTGTATTGCAAGTGCGCAGAGTAGAGCTGGGGATTTGACTTGCCCCTGATCAGCCTGATAGTTGGAGTCAGGAGTCTCCTACCCAGACAGTCATTTTTCCTTTCCTTTGCCCCCAGACGCCATGGAGGTGGTGCTGGTCTTTCTGTGTGGCCTGCTGGCCCCCGTGGTCCTGGCCAGTGGTAAGTACCCCTCTAGGACCTGGCTGTAACAAGAGGATAGCCATGGCCCTTTCTGATGGAAGGTTCTGGGACATTATGGTCTTCATGTCTGATCAGGGGCTCTTCCCTTCAATCAGCAGAAAAAGCCCTAGAAGGCAGCAGCTATTCACAGGCTCTAATCCTGCCCACCACCTCCCCCCACAAAGGTCCAACAGGGTCTACTGTTAAGCCCTGCAAGCCCACCAGGCCTCTGTGGACTTGTGACCTGAACCTTAGGAGTCACAGAACCTAGACCACAGTTAGCCAGTTCTGGCCTTATGCAAGTTACACGTCCTTCCTTGGTCTCAGTTTCCCCAACTTTCACAAGAGGATAATAGACCCCACCTTTTGTGGATAATGTAAGATTGAAAAGGGCCACTAAATGTGGATGTGCCTTGAAGGCACAACCTCCCTAGGCTCCAGGCCATGTCTGCCCTCGGCCCTCAAATTGGTCCTAACAGGCAGGCCTGCCTGTCCTTGCACCTCCAAATATCTCTGCTTAATGGGCCCTGCTTCCTAGGAATTCCGTTGTGGGGACCGATACCTGTGAGGCAAAGTAAGGTATTTGGGGACCAGTACGTGTAGCTGTCTTCCTCCTGACCACGTCTGTTTATTTTTGCAGCAACTGAAAAGGAGGAAGAAATGGACCCTTTTCACTATGGTGAGTGGCGAGGCAACCCTGGGTCAGGGAGGGGAGGGCAGCATGATCCAGTGAGGGACAGACACACTCTCCCTAGCCCTACCCCTCCTTCCATCTCTCACCCCTGGTTCCTTTGGCAGACTACCAGACCCTGAGGATTGGGGGATTGGTGTTTGCTGTGGTCCTCTTCTCGGTTGGCATCCTCCTTATCCTAAGTAAGTTTTTTGTTCCTTTGTTCATATGGCTGCTAGGCAGGTGGGGACAGTGTAAGGGCCTGGCCATTCTCTCTCCTGGAAAGGAGAGGAGACTGTCTGTCCTCTATGTTATCTTCAGGGCCTAATACAGTGCTGGGCATATGGTAAGTGCTCAGTAAAACAGTGAAGTATGAACAAAGAAAATGCTAGATGAAAACAAGCATAGACAAGAAGGAGCAGGGTGGCTGTCATAGTGCTGTACCCAGAGGGCATGAGTGGGGCAGTCACAGGAGATAGGAGACAGGTGTTGTCCCTAGTGTGCTCCGAGGGATGTGCCCCTGCATGTGTTTTCCCCCCATGGGCCTGGTCTGTGCAGAGCCCTGCCTCGCATGATTGAGTGCACTGTGCTGGTGTGGCCCTCCAAGCTGGTGAATGCCCTGCCTCGGCCTCAGAAGAGCCCTACCCAGCCTAGGGTTGCTGCATACAGCTGTGAAAGTGGGGCACTGCCCAGGTCTAGGGGTGCCACATACATAGTCCCATAACCTGCACAGACTCAGGGCAGCCCTGCTGTGGCCAAGCCAGGAGCATGACCTTGGTTGATTTCTTTGCCTTTCAGGTCGCAGGTGCAAGTGCAGCTTCAATCAGAAGCCCCGGTAAGGATGCCATGCAGGGACATCTGGGGTGATACTAGGAGGCACAGGGAGTGGCGCTTGGTGTGGGACCCCCAAATGGTTTCTCGTGGATTCTTGTCTCAGAAAGAGAATGTGTGTATTGAGGGCTAGGGGAGGTCAAAACATTGAGGGTTAGACCATCTGTCTCTCTTCTCATGTATGTGGGGGGAAGGGAGGTAGCAAGAAGGTGCAGGAACCTTATCTGGAGGCCGTTGAGACAGCTGGGCTTAGGAGAAGGAAAGCAGAGGGCCTGAGGGCCTCTCTTAAGGTCCAGGTCCTCTCTACAGGACCAGTGACACTGTCCCCACCTGTCACCTGTTCATGAGCCTCTCTGAGCTGAGTAGAAACACTACCTTTCTACCCCCCATGTAAATGTGACACCCCATTAATCCACCACAATAGCCAAGGGTAGCTCTGGAGCTCAGAAGTCCAAAGCCTGTGGCAGGGCACACCCAAGCCCCCATGTGGCCCTAGGCCACCTCTTCCCAGTATTAGTTCTCTGAAGGGTGTCTGTATGTGCCCTCTGACTCTGATCCCTTCAGTCCTGACTTCTCCCTCCCACCGGGCACCCCATGGTAGGGAGTGCTCAGGCCCCTCAGAGGACTTGGAGGAGGCTGATCCCAGGTGGCCCTGCACCAGCAAGCAGGGTAGTGATGCCCTTGGGTTTGCCCTGGAGACCCCTGACGGGGCTGTGTGTCTCTGCCTCTTGCAGGGCTCCAGGGGACGAAGAAGCCCAGGGGGAGAACCTCATCACCGCAAATGGTAACTGTCCATGATCACCTTCCCAGGTGGAACAAAGGGGATGGGAGGTACTGTCGCCAGGTGCTGTGGCTGCCCTAGAGCCAGTCCAACATGGTCTCGTGGTGCCAGGAGAGGGGTCTCCAGGCCGCTGTAGTGTTGCCCCTTCACCTGCACCAAACAGGCTACACTAGTAACAGGTGCTACTTACGGAGCATCTGCTCTGTGTCAGGCATCACCCCATCTCATTTAGTGTGCACACCACCCATGAGGGGGACATCACTACCCAAGTTCTTCAGCTGAGGGTCAGAGAGGTTAAGGAATGTGCCCAAGTTCTGTAACCAGCAAGTAGCAGGGCAAGGATTCGCACCCAGGTCTGTCTGACTCAAAATGCCACGTGCATCACCGCTTTGCTCCCCTGGAGTCAGGCGTAAGCATGGCTGCTGCAGGGGGTGGCCTGCTGGGATGAGGGGTCCATTAACCACTATCCACTCTGGTTTTCTTTCTAGCAACGGAGCCCCAGAAGGCAGAGAACTGAAGTGCAGCCCTCAGGTGGGAAGGTGAGATGCTCTTGGCCTGGGTCTCCCCTGCCACGATCACTGTCCTCATCGAGGTCCGGGTGGGGCAGTCAGGCAGGCAGTACTGGCTAGTTCTTCCAGTGGATACAAATTTTGTTATGAGCCCTGCTCCGAGGAACCTTTCAGGAATCTGAAAGGGGCAATGAGACAGACCAAGACCCGAAACACACGAGGTGTCCCGCACATGCGCGCAGCAAACATCCACACACCCCTGTGGTCAGGTTCATAAAGCGTCATCCCAGCTGCCACATGGGAGAGAATTGAGTTAGCGAAATACTCCTTATATCAAAGTAGCATAAAGATGATTTCAGGGATGACCAGAAAGTGCCTAGTGCTACTTTATTTATTTTTTTTAACATTTTATTATGAAACTTTCCAACCCTACACAAAAGTAGGGCAAATAGTATATGACTCCTCCGTACCAGCATTATCGGTTTTCACCATTTAGGCATTTTTTTTAGTTTAAATTCCCACTGTGGACGGTAGGGGCGCAGGAGAGTAACAACTGGTAAATGCTTTACAGTTTTCGAAGTGCTGCCAGGAGAAGTCAATAGGACAGGTGGGGTGTAGCCCATTTTATAGATGAGGAAACCGAGGTCACAGAGAATAGTCATACAGACAGTAAGTGACAGACTGGACATGGAACTCAGGTCTCTGTGGCTGTAATTTAGCGCCATTTCCACTGCACTACTCTGTCCCATCTGTCTCACTTTATGACATACCCTGGAATACAATAGAAAAAAAGTGTCAGCTCACTTCTGCCTTTTTTCAGTATACAAATGAGGCATAATAGAGAGATATACAACTTTATCCTAAATTGTAAGTTAAAAGAGATTTCTGGATGATAAAATGTCTGATACACTAGCTTCTGCTGTGATTGTAATGACACGGTATACCCGTGTAGCATTTTCCTCCTTTCCTTAAGTGCTTTTATGTCCTCATGACGGCCCTGTAGGTGGGCTGAGCAGGGTCATTACATCCATTTCTAGATGGGGCGCTCCAGGGCCAGTGATCGCCTAAGCCTGAGATGCTCGTAGATCACAATCCAAGAGGCAGGTGTCCTAGCTGGGAGCTTGGTGTTCTGTCCATTTCACCACAGCTGGCAGGTCAGGCTGAGAATCCACGCGTGGGAGGCAGCCTCAAAATGAAGTGTCTTCCCATTTTTTTAAAAAAACTAGGTCTTTCTCAGCAACTCTTTTCTCCTAAGTCTCAGGACTGTGAGCAACTATTGGAGGTGTCCCAGGTTTGTTTCCTTTCCGTGCCTTCCAGATTCCGGCCCACCTGAGGCCCACCTCACTTCCTGCCTGCATCCCCTCTCCCTAAATCTCCGCCTTGACCTTCTCCTTGCTTCATCACGAACTTAGGGGCTTAGACAGGATGTCATCCCAGGAGTTTCAGTGGGCAAGGTGCCCATGCGAAGAGCCAGGAGAGGAGCAGGTGAGGATACCTAAAAGGAGCTGAAGTTGTGCTTTAATTTAAATTCTCTCCCTCCCCAGCCTCCGGAACCCGAAGGCAGCTGCTTGAACTTTTAGATGCAAATGTTGATGCTTAAGAAAACCGGCCACTTCAGCAAACAGATCTTTCCCCAGGAGAAGCCAAGAACGTGTGTGTCGCCCTGCACCCGTCCCCATCCCCTCTAACTCAGTTCCTCGACTTAAAGATGCAATTACACTTGCCTCCCCCACCTGCAGCCTGCAGTCTCGTCCCTTCCTGTGATGTGTCCGTGTGTCCATGTGCATTTGCTGACTGTGGTCTTTGTGGCTACTTGTTCGTGGGTGATGCTGTGTTAGTGAACTGTGGACTCACTTTCCTGGGCAGGAGCTGAGCCATGTTGCCATCAGCTCCTCCCTGCCCGCCCCCCATGCCCTCCATCGCCTCCCGCTCCTCCTCGAAGTCTGCTTTTTCCCTGAGAGACCAGTCCCTTCTCTTGATGTAGGGGTGGGTGTAGGGTAGGAGCACGGGCAGGACCTGGGAAGGTTTGCATCATCCCCTTCCTTGTCATTCCTCATGGGCTGTCTCTTCTTTCACAAGAACCTCGCTTCCATATTCCATGCTGACCCGAGTCTGCTCTGAAGGTCTCTTAGCAGTTGGAGTTTCGAAGCAAGGTGCTGGCAAGCCAGTTTCGCCTTCAGGCAGGCTACATCCTGTCATGGTCATTTTCCTCTTGGGGCATCTGCCGTGGAGTCCCCATATGGCCTGCCCCTTCACAGAGCACCCACGGATTCCAGGCCCAGGGCTTCTAGTCTGCCCCTGGGGAATGTGCCCCTTGCATATCTTCTCAGCAATAACCCCATGGGCTCTGGAACACTACCCCCCTCCAGCCTTCCCTGCTCTTGAGACCTCTACAGCCCAGCTTGTCCGGACTCAGTCTCCCATCCCTGAAGCGGGGTCTCTGGCAGGCAATGGCTGATGGTTCCCATTGTGTTGGGGCCAGCACGCTGGGATAGGCAGCGGGTGGGTGGCGGGGGGTGTCTTTGCTTCTCTATCCACATCCCACTGGTCAGGCAGCAACACCTTCTACATCCTTTGCTGTGCCTGTCAGTGGTCAGAATGGTGACCGTGCTGCAGGTTAGAAACCCAGCAGGCTCCATGCAGCCCTGCTGCAGAGGGAACAACAAGAGGTTGAAGGTCATAAAGAGAGTGGGAACTCAAGCCAGATCCCGCCCCTCCTGTCCCTTGTGTTCCCGTGGAAACTAGCCAAACCGTGCCGCTGTGACCAGGACCGCTGTTCTCTGTATTGTGATCTATCCTCTCAACAGAAAAAAGGAATAAAATATCATTTGTTTCCTAGTGGCTCTGAGATGCTTTCCTTTCCGTAAAAGAACTTGAGTGTTTGTAGGGCCCGTGGAACTTAAAGGGCGAAGGGAGTCTGTCCTCAGTCACAGGGAAGAAGTGAAGGCTGCCCAGCCAGCCGGGTGGTACATGTTTAACCCAGCTGCTTTTATGGTAGCTCCTCCGTGCTTCTCCTCTCTTTGCTCCTCTTCCTTTTCCTTCCTCCTCCCTTACCCTCCTCCCCCCTCCCCCCCACTCTCACCGACTCACCTCCTCCCAGGTCACTGGGCTCAGGCTCCATCCCATAGCAGGGTGCTCACTGACCTGAAATAAAAGGTTTTAACCTTTCTCTTGTCAGTTCTGGGGGCACTACCTAAGAACGTCATGGTAGGTCACTTGGGCTATGCTCAAAGCCCTTTCCCTTTTATCTTTCCACCAATTCAAATACCCCCTACTCTGTGAAGCCTTCCTGGACTTCAGGAAGAGAATAAGTCCCGTCTTTTTTGTGCTCTGGTCACACTTGGCTCCTGCCTTTATCTTTACCCTTAATACTGTCTACCTGGGATCCAAACTGCAGAGGCCACACAGATAATGTCAATATGTGACTTGGCTGTAGTGACACAATAAATGGAGCATAGGGGCCTGAGTCACCTAGAGTGTCCTCCCAAAGACATTCCAATTCGGTTTTGTAAAAAGCACTGTTGGCCAAACAAACACAGCTGCAGGCAGATTCCACTTGGAGGTCGCCCGTGTGCAGAGCCCACCTCTACGCGTTTGGTGTGTCTTTGTCATGAGACAATTCCTAGGGGGCAAGGACCATGCCCTGTTCTAACATGAGTATGCCTGGAACACCTTAGGGTTTCAACCTTCATAGCGCCTCTCTAGATTCTTCAGTGTTCAGAGCTGTGAAACTGCACAGCGACGATCCCTGGCTGGACGCCTTTCCCACTTCTCTGGCTTCTACCTTCAGTCCCTCAGGTCTTGGAAAAAACTGAGGCTTAAGTTTGAGATTAAGCTCCATGTTGTTAACCCGGTGATCATGGTGATTAAAAAAATCTCTGCTCACACTTAGACTTGGTAAATAAGATCACTGTTCATGGAGCACTCATTATGCATCAGAGAATTTACAGGCTTTGAACAATTTCAGAGCACGACCAGATTGAAGTGCCTTAGAGGCCCCAGGCACACAAAAGGTTGTGGGTACCTCCACCATACATTTTTAAAAACAAAACATAAAACTACAAAATAAGCATAAAGAAGTCCGAGGGGGAGGTTCTGATTTTTCTCAAAATAGTTATGTTAATAAAAAGGAGTGACAGTTTCATCTTTAGCATATGTGTAAAATGGTTATCCCACCTTTGCCAGAGGCCAAGCACCCCCTTAGTTTCCCCTGGTAACCCAGCATTGTCTCTGAGATAGGAAGGATAGTTCCATTTTATAGATTCTCTGTGACAAATTTGTGACTGGTCTAGGGCCACATAGCTGGGGGGTGGAGGAGCTAGAAATGGACCCCAGGCTGTCAGTCTTTAGGATGCTTTACAGCACACTCCTCAGCCTCGCTCCCTTCCCCAGGAGAAGGCTGAGGTCCACATGAAGAAAGGGACGATCAGGTGGCTCATGAGACCGCCTCTGGAGCATGGCTGTCCCCTTGGGGCATAAACTAGCTAGACTGTGCTCCAAGGAGGCTCATGTGGAATGCAAGTGGTCTGAAACAAGATACATGAACAGTCAAACTGATGATCAAAATTGTAATAATTTAATAATAATAGCAGCTGACGTTTATCAGCACTTGATATGTACTAGGCTAAGGACTTCACACGGATCAACCCATTCGGGACTCACAGTAACACTCCACAAGGATAGACCCACAAGGGTAGACCTTATCTGTCCGGAGTGTGACACTCATTTATATTTGTGATTTGGTTTAATGTGGCAACTGTAACTTGGTTGAACAGGAAAGCTGCTGCACTGTGCCATTTCCCAGAAGGGAAGACTGAGTCCCCTGGTGCCTCAGAAAGTGACCTCAGGTGTCCTGCATGTGTGCCTCCCAACTACTCCGCCTGCCCCCCATGAATTCCACCACAAAGATTTTCAAGTCTCTTTGCATGGAGGTGTTTGTGTTACTTAGCACCACTATAAAAATAGGTGAGTCTGCCTACTGCGTCCCCAGGTGCTGTAGCCCTCCTACCTCTCTGGGTTTTTTTGCAAGTTGTAGATTAGAACTTTCCAAATCGTTCTTGGAAGAGAGTCAGGCAGAATGCAAGCAGCTGGGGGGGAGGGAAGAAGTGAGGGGGGTGCCAGGCTGAAGCACACCCAAGGTCACAGGGTTCTTATCCCCTTCCTCAGGGAAGGAGGGTACTGCCCTCCCTGGGAACACGGGATGGCAGGGGCGACTGGCACAGCTGGGGTGGGAGAACACTCCAGCTCTATCTGGTTCACCCCACCTTGTCCCTGGCTGTTCTGCCCTGCCGGGGCCCAGCGGAAGAAAGAGAGGTCAGGTGTGTTTGCCTGAGCCAAGGGAGGAGCTTTGGAAATACCTGTCTCCAGGCCACAAAGAGGAGGAATGGCCACCTCTTGCTATTAGTGTGATTCATTGCTGTCAGAGCTAAACTCCAGGGGGGCAGAATCAGCCAGTTCAAGCCACCGGGCTGTTGATTTTATGGATTCGGACCCAGCCCCGTGCCTGATTGCACAACAGTGGGGCACCTGCCAAAGCAGTGATGGTAGAGCAGGTGATGCTGTGATCAGATGTCCTGAAGGACTCGGGCTGGTGGGGCCAGTGCAGCGTGGGCCCTCCCGCACCATCCAGAAGAGAGGGTTCCTGCCTTTGAGCCAGGCAGGAGGCTCAGGACACCCACTGTGTTCCCCTCTTCTCTCTTGTTGCATGAGCTGGGGCAGACCCCAGCTTCTGTCAGTTCACTTCTCTGTAAAATGAAGTCCTTCCTAAAAGCCACTTAAGCCTCAGTTTCTTCAACCATAAAATGGATTCCTCAATTTTTTTCTTGTTACCTCACAGAGTCAGACTGGTAGAATGGATATAAAAACACTGAAAATTCTACATGTTGGTATTATGTTATTAATATTCGTATTACCATCTATTTCCTTATCTCCTTTCTTTGATAGCAGAGTTCTCCTTCTATCTGGAAGACCTGGGTTCAAGTTCTGACTAGTTCACGTATCACCTGCAATTTCCTCCTCTGTAAAATGGGTATCACAAAACCTGCCAGGCTGCATGGCACGTGTGGCCACTGGGCAGAGAAGGTGGCATCCCCCAGCCCAATCTGTGCCACCCAGAGGTCCTGGACCCCAAAGAGTTCTGGCTCCTGTCTCCTGTCCTCCTGTTGGGAGGAGCAAAGCAGATCTTCAGAACTATTGAGAACTATGAAATGGATGGAATTATTACCTACTGAGGAGAGCTGGGCACCGTTCGTGTCAGTGAAGATACAAAAAGTTAACAGATGTCATGATCCAAGCCCTCATGGAGGCCAGGATAGACTTGACAGTCTGCAATAAGTGGAAAGAATAGTCACAAAGCCACCTGCGAGCCATTTGAGCCACATCAGTGGAACCTAGAAGGTTGTGGAGGGAAGGAAAGAGCAGCAGGGGTGGGCTTGCTCCGGGAGCTCTTCCCAGAGGCACTGAGCCTCCTTCAGGTAAGGAGTGTGGCTCCTGGGAGGAGAAGGATGACAGCTGGAGAGAAACAGCCTCTGTTCTAGTTCAGGTCCAGACATGAATTCTGAAAAAAGCCAAGAATGTATTTCTCTCCAGGGTATTCACTGTGGGAGAGGTAGGTCAAATGGGTTTGCCCTTGTCACCAGATGGTGACCTTGACTAAGAGTACATTGCCCTTTGGCAGCTCCCAGGACCTCTGTGCCCCACAGCTTAGGCCATCTTGAAGCCAGCACTGAAGAAATGGACCCTCCAGGGCCCACCTCCTCCCGGCCCTGCTTTATAAGACCCCAGTGACCTGGCATCTGCAGCCACAGCAGGAGACAGGAGCCAGCACTCTTCAGGGTTCGGGACCTCTGGGTGGCCCAGATGGGGCCTGAGAGCAGCCACTTTACCTGCCCAGTGGCCACACATGCCATTCAGCTGAGGAATGACTTGAGCCAGAAGTCAGGGCTTTCTAGGGGCTTCTGGCTTCTGCCTCGCCAAAGCCCCTTTCCAGATGCAAGTCAACACCAGGAGGTTGATTTGGGGACCTGGAGTTCAAGGCCGTGGACTCTGACATGCAGCCTCTGCAGAGCCCAGGGCTGGCGGGGCTGGATAGTCCCATCTGGGAAGGCTGGTGGTGAGGGTCTCTGCTCTGTTGCTTGCCTGCGAGCACCAGGGGAGACAACAGTCTGCTGGATGTTCCAGTCTGTCAACTCTCTACCCCACCAGCCCAACAATGGTCATCCCAGGTTGCTGCCCCGAGACTCAAGAGTCAGGGGACAAAGGGAGGTCTGCTGAGGGTGGGGAGGGACAGGAGAGACTGAGGCATAGCAGCTGAGGACACTGTCCCATTGGGTGTGACAGTGGTGAAAAAGGAACCCAGAGTTGGGGCTACCTGTCCTTACCTCCCTAAGACCTCCTAGATCTCTGGGTCTTGGAGGGAACAAGCAAGCACAGCTGGGTGCTCCTCTTTAGCTCCAGCCTGGAACAATTGGACAAAGAGCGGGGCTGGGGAGCTCGGCCTGCCCTGTAGACTTTCTGGGACAGCAGAGTGGTGCTCCCACCCTTGGCTGCATTATCCCAGGAAAGACCAGAAGAACAAGAACCAGGGTCAGACTCCAGCAGGGAATGGCATGTTGCTTGGGTTTGTCTTGGGGAAGAAAGGAGGGTCGGGGATGCTGGGTGGGTGGTGGCTGGCAGAGATCATCTCAGAGGGTCAGGGAGGAGAGGGTGCTCCTAGGGAGCCTGCTTTAGAGATCACGCCTGCTGGGGACTGAGCAAGTGCAGGGACTACAGTGAGTGTCCTTGTCTCCTGGAGGCCCAGCTGGGGGTGAGGAGAATGAGCTGTCATTTATTAGGACTTTCTTTGGCCAAGCACTTTACCTACATCACCTCTATTCCTACAACAACCCTGCAAGGTAGGTGTTATCATCCCATTTTATAGATGAGAGGAGGAGACCCAGAGAAATGACCTTCTCCAGGGTCACGCAGCCCCAGGTGCAAAGGGATTGAAGCTCGGGTTGTCTGGCCCTCAGGGGAACACCGGCCACAGGTTAAAAGGGCCGGTCCTCTCTGCAGGAGAGTGGGTGGGATGTCTCAGAGAGAGGGTCCTTGTCCCCTGTGCCAGCTAGGACCTAATGCCCTCAGTCAGCTGGGCGAGGTCAAGGAAGAAGTTTGAGGAGGACTTGTGTGTGAGTGAGGGGAAGAGAGGGACTTCCTTGACTCTTAACTACCCCCTGGGCAGCTCCTGAAAGGACAAATGGACACTTTTTTGAAAACTGCCACAGGGCTCAGGGAGGAGTGCTGGGGGGAGGACAGAGGCAGCCATGGGGTGCAAGAGAAAGAACCCCCTGTCCTGAGAAGGACTCTGGGGGAGCTGTCGGCAAGGTGAGGGTTGCTGACTGCCCCCCCCCCGCCCCGTCTCTCTGCAAGGACAAGCTGCCTATTGCAGGGCAGGTGATACCAAGCAAAGAGGGCTGCCTCAGCAAGTTCCAGGTCTGTCTGTGCCCCTAGTGAAATGACTTCACTTCTCTGGCACTGATTCATTCATTTAATAAAACAAGGGTCCACCACGTGCCGTTTCAGACACTGGGGATCCAGGAATGAATGAACAAACAAAAAACCTCTCTCTGTCCTGGAGTTGAAATTCTAGTTGGACAGAAACAAACAAGATAAGGAAAACCTATAACTTGTAAGATAAGAGTAAGTGCTACAGAGAAAAAATAAAGCAGAAAAGGGGTTTGCATGTTGCAGGGGGCTGGTGTGAAAATGTTAAACAGGGATACCAAGAAGGTCTTCTGAGCCAGGTCTCTGGAGGAAGACCTGGGGACAGTGAGCGTTTAGCCAGGAAGCTCTGGGGGCAGAGCACTCCCGGAGAGGAAAGAGCCAGTGCAAAGGTCTGAGGCAGGAGCGTGCCCTGGAGGGTTAGAGGAGCAGTAAGTAGGGCTGGAATGGAGAGAAGGGGCAGAGAAGTAGGAGACAAGTTCAGAAAGGTCACTGGAGCCAGAAGAAGGGTGTTTTAGGACACAGAAAGGACTTCGGCTTATGCGCCAAGCACTCAGAAGGTCATGAGCAGGAGAGTGAACTGTCTATAAAGTGAGGGGGTTGAATTTGGTGGCCTCGGAGGCCCTTTCCAGTTAGTCCACCTACAACACGAGGTCTCTGGGATCGAGGCACCTGCCGTCAGTGTTAGGGTCGCATAGGGAATGCGGAATGTGTACCTCTGTGGGGGTGGGGAGGGGAGTCCCAGCTGAGATCTCCACTTTTCTGGAACACTGAGAATATGTTTGGACCAGGTCACACTTAAAGCCCCATCTAGCCCTGAGATTTATGAACTTCTCGAAGTGCCCCCCTCGGCGAATTTCCACTTGGCAGCCCTCGGCTGTCTGAGCAGGTTTCCACTTGGGAATGTGTGACAGGGCTGCTTGTAGAGCTACTTGCCAGCGCTGCCTCAAAGGGGTGGCCAAAACGCGACCTGCTCAGGGGCCCCAGGACAGGTCGCAGCCCGTCCAGACAGTGCCCCTCTGGGCCTGCTGGTCTCCATCTTCAGGGGGTTTCCAGCCCTGAGGTGGCTATCTGGGGGTGTCAGCAGTCCTCCCCTCAGGGCAGGAAGTGTTGCTAACAGGGACAGAGAAGTGAGTTGTCAGGGTGCCCGGAGCTGAGGTTCAGAGGCTGGGCGAGAACCAGCACCTCCCAGCCTCTGTCCCTTGGTGTCCGTGTTGGGGAGGTCAGGCCAGGGCGGCCACCAGGAGCCTGAGGGGAATCCTGTGGTCCCGAGTCAGCCACACAGAGACTGCCTGTTGCGGCCTTGCGTTGGGCCCATCGGAGACTCTGGAGGCCAGGGAACAAGAGCCCTGCTGAGCCCGTGCTGCCGGCTCCTGGCTCATCCCTGCCCTGGGACCAGAAGTGCCTTTGTCCTGCCATTCCCCTCCGACACCAGCCAGCACTCCTCAAAGGCCTCATCAGCCTGCCATGCCCAGCTGAGTCCTCTGCAGTGTCACTGGCAGGCCTGACATCACAGCCTGGGTGAGTCGCTGGGGGTAAGTGAGAGGGTCCCGGCTGAGGAAGGGCAGGCTGTGGCAGGAGCAGCCCCACACCGGTTCCCAGCCGCGCAGCTGCCCACCTCTGCCCACTTCCCGAACGACACGGGAGGCTGTGGCTGGCGCCTCAGGCCCAGGGCCATGCCCTGAAAACAGTCCCTCTCACCTAGGGCAACTTCTAGGGGCTGCTGCCACTCTGTCCAGTCTCAGGGGACTCCCAGCTCCTTGGGCAGGAAATATCAGGACGAAGGCCCAATTGGGCTGGAGGCTGAAGATGCAGCTGAGTACAGGCTTGGGGGACCCCACAGATGCCCCTGAATGTCTCCCTGAGCTGCCAGCCCAGGATCTTGGTGGGGAGGGAGGACTCTGATTCTGCTGTCTCCAGTCCCGGTTGTACCCTCCTGGCTCCTGGCAACCTTTTTGGCACCCTGGGCTGCCTGCAGGGTGCTGGCTGCAGCATCGAGCCCTGGAGGGAGGGGCCCGTGTGGGGACAGTGGCTTGCTGGGCTGCCACTCACAGTTTCCCCTTCCTCAGGTGCCAGGTGGAGGTCAGAGAATTTCCTCTGGTTCTCACATGGATCCCTTGCCCCACCCCTCCCTGACAGGCAGGCACGAGGTGAGGGCTCCCTTGCCAGCCCCTCGCCCGCCCCTTCCTGCACACAGGCTCCGCGGAGGTGTGGAGGGAGGGAGTGTCACCCTTTCCATCCAGGCCCTGGACGAGCAGCACTTCACAGCTCTCTTGCACTTGTGGGCACAGCCAGCAGCTCCTGCCATGGACAGGTGGTACCTAGGTGAGTCCCCTGAGCCCCGTCCCTCCTTCCCCTTCTCAGGCTGAAATGGGTGTCCACTCCATCACTTTCAGTGCACCCACCTGCTCCCCAGAAGTTCAGGACAAGCAGAAATGAGGAGAGGCAGAAGTTCCAGACCTGGGCTTCTCTATAGACTCCTGCGCTTGTTGTGATAGGTGTGCAGAGCATCTCTGAGCTGCAAGGGCTGGGAAGACAGCTGTCCACAGCCTCCTAATCCGTCTGTCTGTCTATCCATCCAGCTACAGGAACTTTGAAGCCAGACTGCTGGCTTCAAATCTTGGCTCCCCTACTGCCTAGCTGCCTGGCCTCTGGCAAGGTATTTAACTTCTCTGTGCCTCAGTTTCTTCCTCTATAAAACGGAGGTGATAATAACACCATCCTT
>NW_007726632.1:557592-568737 GCF_000696425.1 Galeopterus variegatus | reverse complement strand
CCTGAGCCCCGTCCCTCCTTCCCCTTCTCAGGCTGAAATGGGTGTCCACTCCATCACTTTCAAGTGCACCCACCTGCTCCCCAGAAGTTCAGGACAAGCAGAAATGAGGAGAGGCAGAAGTTCCAGACCTGGGCTTCTCTATAGAGTCCTGCGCTTGTTGTGATAGGTGTGCAGAGCATCTCTGAGCTGCAAGGGCTGGGAAGACAGCTGTCCACAGCCTCCTAATCCGTCTGTCTGTCTATCCACCCAGCTACAGGAACTTTGAAGCCAGACTGCTGGCTTCAAATCTTGGCTCCCCTACTGCCTAGCTGCCTGGCCTCTGGCAAGGTATTTAACTTCTCTGTGCCTCAGTTTCTTCCTCTATAAAACGGAGGTGATAATAACACCATCCTTACCCTACAGAGTTGTGTGAAGATTAATTGAGTTAATTTTTGTAAAGTGCTTGGGATGGTGCCTTGCACGTACAGCTCAAAAATGCAGTGGTCAACTTGCTTTCCCGATTGCCTCCTGTCTGTCTATCGTCTATCTATCTATCTAACTTTTCACCTATTTCTACATTCCTCACCTTTCCAGAAAGAATCCATGGTGGCTTACAAAGATAGACAAAGTACAATAAGGTGACATAGTAATGTATAATGAAAGGGGACGCCATTGTCTTGTGTGAAGAGTGCCAGTAGCTTCGTAGCATAGCCTTGAGGATCTGGCCTTTCTAGCTCTGGTTTTGCCATTAACTGTGTGTTCCAGGTAAGTCCTTTAATCTCCCTGCCCTCAAGTTTTCTGTTCCACCCAATGGGGGTCATGGCCCTGCCCTGGTCACTTCCAGCGGTTGTTGCTGAGAGCAAATGATCAGCCTCAGTTTCTTTATCTGTAAAATGGAGCTCACAGGGGTTAAGCGGGCAGTGCGCGCAAAGAGCGTCACAGCACTAACTCTTGTAACCTTATCACGGATATACATCACCTGGCTCTGAAAGCAGGAGAGAGCTGAATGGGTGTCATGGCTCCAGCCTGCAAGGTCATGACATTCACTCTCCGTCTCACTCATTCATGCTCATGTTCGATGGAGGGTGGTTGGTTTTTCTGTGTGCAACAGCTGAGGCTCAGCAGAAGGCTGATGCCTGTTATTTCTCCCATCAGCACAAATAGGACAGTGACAAGAATGACACTTACTATATGTATCCCAGGCTCAGTGCTACACTCTTTACATGCATTATCTCACTCCTCACAGCAACCCTAGGAGGGAGGTACTGCCCCACTTTACAGAAGAGGAGACTGAGGCACAGAGAGGTTAAGCAACTTGACAGAGGCCACACGATTAGCAAGTGAGGCCAGGGTGTGAATTTGTGTTGATCCCCTGCCACTGCTCCAGGAGGATTCAAAGATGGAGTGGTTCCCTTTGGAAGGACTGAACCGCCCCTGGTGGACGCTGACCAGTGGCCTTGACCTTTGGCTACTCTTGGGCATCAGCCTCTTCTGGAGGCCAATTCAGTTGACTAGAATTCAAAGAGGATTCCGCAGTACCCATGGGGTACCTGGCACCAGAGTCCCCAAGGTGAAGGAGTTCCCGGTGGAATGGAAAAGCAGCCTGGGTGGTGTGGGGAAAGCCCCTGACCCCCAAGGCGAGGGCCTGACTGACGTCTCCTCCTCGCCTCTCACTACACAAGGCCCCCTCCTCTCTATACCTCAGACCCCTCATCTGTGAAACGGGGAACTAGCCATGCTTAAGGAGACGTCAGGGAGGTGCTTTATAAACCACAGAAGCAAGGTGTTCCCCTACGATAAGGCTTGGCCCCTTCCTTAAGGAGCCTACAGTGCACTGTGGAAAACTGGCATCGAAACAGCTAGAGTGCCAGGCCGAGCAGTGAGCGCGTCACGGCTGTAGCAGGGAGGACAGGCGGCGGCAGAGACATGGGGATAGAGGGAGAGGCATGGAGGTCGGACGTGCTGGAGGGCTCAGGGTGGTCCTCAAAGGCCGTGGAGGAAGGGGAGGTGTGCCAGGCACTGGGGGCCACTCAGGGAAGCCTCGAGTGACACGTAAGAAATATCAGCTGCAATGGGGGGCGCCCAGCAGTTGGTGGGGGGTGGCTTGGGGGCTTGGGGACCTTCATAGCCCCTGCCACTGCTCCTGAGAGCTCCTGAGTATAGTACACACTGAACATATGTTGAAGCTTCCACCTCCCCATTCCCACCGCCCCAGCTGTGGCTTCTCGGGCTGGCGGGAGAATGCCACTGCCACCCATCCTCGCCCTTCTCTTTGGAAATTTCCTTTGGGAGGGTTTGGAAACTCAGCCAGCTCCTCTCTGCCCCTGCCTCCCTGTGCACCCCCTCACGCCTCAGCGGGAGCCCCTCCATCCACACCATGGCTTTTCTTGTGACCAGGGTAAATATTACCTGCCACTGTTAATGTTTAATGCCCCCACTTCGTCCCCGGTCACCCTATGGCCAGACACCCGCCCCAAAGCAGAGGCAGTAGGAAGAGGGTAGAGGAGACCTGTCTAGTCGTCTGGGGAAATGGCAGGGCTGTCCATGGACGACGGTGAGTGGGACAGTGTGCGTGCGGGTGCGTGTGCAGGTGTAGGTGTGTGTGTGGGTGCGCCTGCGGGTGTACATGCAAAGTAGGGCTGGCTCAGCTTGGGCTGCCTTTGGAGGGGTGAGCTGGACCTCACTCTTCCCTCTCCTGCAACCCCTGCCTTCCTGAGTACCCAGCTCTAAGAAAATCTGCATCTCAAAGATATAGAGCTTGAACGGCAGAACTGCAGGCAGCTGGCGGAAGCTGCTGGGGGTGAGCTTCCATCCCTGACCTTCTGGCATGCACCTACCCTTGGTCGATATACCTTGCTTGCTAGACTGTCTGAACTCACAGCAGGAGGTGATGGGATCTAGCTGAGGAAGGAGCAGGCCCCTCTGGTCATCCTTCCCAGGCTGGATTTGGGGTGAGAACACCAGGTTCACAATTACACTTCCCAAAGGCACCTGGTAATACAGAATGACTCAGGTCTGGAGGCCAACAAGGGCATTTGCTGCCTGAGGTGGGTTTTGAGTCAGATCTAGACCAGGAGAGAGCATCGGGTGGGGGAGGGGTTCATCAAATGCTCAAGATGAGGTGCTCAAGCAAGTGGCAGTTTCTTGGCATGGTGAGGCGAGTCTTAGCTTGGGTCTAGCTTGGCTCTGACATTAACTTCCATGTGACCTTGAACAAGACTTGAAGTCAATCTGGGAAGACAACTTGAAGGCCTTCTGCATGGAGACAGGGACCTGGGCCCCCTGTGACCTGCCCTTGGCCTCTGGCCTCCCCAAGCAACCAGCACCGCAGGCTCTTCAGGAATAGACGCTGACCCCTCCTGGCCTGTTCTCTCCTGGCCTAAGGACTGGTCACTGGGGACAGCTGGGCTCACCAGGCCCTGAGGCCTCCCACTGCTAGAGGCACAGTTCCGCACAGCCTGGGGGTGCTGGCTTGCACACTCCTTCAGCTTCAGGCGCTACTTGCCTGGGGCCAAGAAGAGGCTCAAGCAGAACAGGAAAGAGGGGCAGCCTTCAGCCAGGCAGAAAAGCTCTATCCAGGCCACCTTCCAGCTGTCCAAGGGCAAATGTGCTCATGGGGCTTGAAGGGCAGAACTGTGACATCTGCTGGCTGCTGAGTAGCCCTACATCAGGGGATTGGGGGAGGTAGCCACAGAAGGTGGGGGCAGGACCAGATGCCCTGGCCTTGGGTGGTCTTTCTTCCTACCACCTGAGAGGCAGCATAGTTAAGGGCTTCAGCACCTAGATTCTTAGAAACCTGCTGCCTGGGTTCAAATCTCAGCTCAAATCCTTACTTGCTGAGTCACTGCGGGTGAGTTACTTAACCTCTCTGTGCCTCCATTCTCTCATGGATTACACTGGAATAATACTAATTCCTCATACGGTTGGTATAATGGTTAATAATTTGTTAGCTTTAACCTGGCATGTTTCAAGCACTATATACTAAGGTTTCTAATAAATTTGCTTCCCGCTGAGGATGGCAACATAGATGAGCAGAATCTAGAAACCCGGGTTCAAGACACAGTTCTACTTCCAACTCCCATTGGGACTTTGGACAAGTCTCCAAACTGGGCCTCAGTTTCCTTCTTCTGTTCAATGAACATCAAAGTTCTATTTTATTCATGCAGTCATCTCACAAATATTTGCAAGCACCTTGTAGTCACTTATGAAGAGAGGCTGTAGCACGTAGAATGGGACATGTCTTTCTGGCCTTTTCCTCCTCTGGTATAAGCAAGGGCCAGGAAAGAACCAACCCTTCCCTGAGTTGCTAGAGGCCCCACAGACAGCCTGGACTCCTGCTTTGGATGCTCAGAATGTGGTCCCAGGGTGACTGTGTCTGAAGCAGCCTAGGGCAGATGCCCTGCTAGCCTCCTCTTCCAAGGGTCTCTCTTAACCAGCCTCCCCAGGCCCACTTGGACATTTGGGGGTCCACTGGGAAGGGAAGGACTTGGAATTCCAGCTGTTCCTGTGGCTGGCCCACCATCTGTGACTTCCCCCTCATCCTGCCTCTGGGCTTTCTCCTCAGGTGGCAGCCCCAAGGGGGATGCGGACCCATTCTACTACGGTAAGCCTGGCGGGCCCCTCCCCACCCTTCCTGACCCCTGCCCTCCCCCTCCCCCCTACCAAGCAGCTGGCTCCTGGCTTCTGCCAGCCCTGGGTCCCTGTTATTTGCCCCCCATTACCTCCCCCGTAACCACGGGGCTGCTGCTGGGGTGGCTGCAGGGAGGCTGTCAGGATAGATGACCCACCTGCCTCTTTGGCCCTCTCTTTCCCAAGACTATGAGGCTGTCCGCAATGGAGGCCTAATCTTCGCTGGCCTGGCCTTCCTCGTGGGGCTCATCATCATCCTCAGTAAGTGGGGGTGGCCTCGTGTTGGAAGGGGATGCTGGGTGGGGGCACACCTCTTCTCGAAGCCCCTGAGCACACTGGCTTTCCAGATCCCACAAGGGAGGAGTGAGTCTCCACCCCACCCCCACCCCCTGCAGGAGGTGGGAATGGAGGCTGCTGGGAGGCCCGGCTGCTTGGACCTTGGACCACAGAGTGAGGTTCCCTCTTCCTCGAGTGCGCCCTCTGGTGGACTCAGGAGGAGCTGCCAAGATGGGAGAGCTGTCTCCTTCTGGTCCTGGGAAACTGCAGGGTGAATGGGAGGCCCAGACAAGGGGAACTGGGCACCTGCCCCGATCTGGGCTCTTTCTTAGGCTTGAGCTACATCCTAGCCCATTTAGTCTGCTCATCAGCACTGAGGGATGCCACTACTGTCAGCATTTTACAGAAGAAAAATCAGACACACTTTGAGTGGTGCAGCAACCTGCCCGAGTTTCCACAGCCCATGAGAAGCAGAACCAAGCTCAGCTGAACCCAGGTGACCAGCTCCCCCCTGCTGGAAAGCAAGTGTGGCTGGGAGCCAGACCCTTGGGCCCAGCTGCTAACTTACCATGGATCCCAAACTCCCTGGGCCTCCGTTTGCTCATCTGTGAAACAGGGATGACCCCATCTTCCTCACAAGGTTAGGGCTAGCATTCAAAGATATGGTGGTCAAGAAAGTGCTTCATGAAGGGTCCATTGAAGACATGGAGGGTTCTGGGGGAGAGTAGGGTCCTTACGTATCCCTGCCCCAGCGAGCACACAGCAGGAGCTTAATAGATGCTTGTTGACTTGTTTTGGTGCAACCAAAAGAAAAATACAAAGAAACATAACCAGTGAAAAGAAGGCATATATAAGGCAGACACACCTCTGTGTTCTGGAATTCTAACACATCGTGGTCACTGCCACACCACCTAAAGGCTTCCTTCCATCTGCGGGCCTAGCTGGTCTCCCCGATTCACCTGTTGTAAGCTGCTGGAGGGTAGTGCTGCATAGCGGCTGAGCAGACAGGTGTAGGAAGCAGACAGGCCCAAGCAGGGATCTCAGCTTTACACTTGCTGCCATCCTTCTCCAAGTGTTTATTGAGCAACTACTATGTGCCCAGCCCCGTGCTGGCAGCACCACAGCAGCCCAGTCTCAGCCGCCGTTCTCAGCGTGTTCACAGTCCACCACGGACCCGCTGCAGTAAATGCTCGTTGGCTGACTGACTTAGGCCCTTGAATGCTTATGGTCCAGCCCTATGTAAAGAGAGAGAAATAGTCAAATATGGCCTTGAAACCCAACATCATGGTGATGCTGGCAGAAGGGAGGGAGAAGAGACTGGAAGAGTTGAGTCCTCCAGCATCTCCTGGGAAAATGAGAATAATCCAATGAAAACAAACCTCGTTTTCTCCTTTCAAGGCAAAAGATTCCGCTGTGGGGGCAATAAGAAGCATCGGTGAGTGCTTCGGGGTAACTGATGGGGTGGGCCGGGGCTGGAGAAGGGAGGGCAGGCCGAGGATTGAGCTCTGAGACAGTGTGGCGGGGTCCCCAACATCAGGGGCACCTAGACTGGCCCCGTCGCAGCTGATTTCTTTCTTACCTGCCCTTTTCCTTCCCCCTTCCAGGCAAGTCAGTGAAGATGAGCTGTGACAGTAGGTACGTGTGGGAAGGGCCGAGCAGGGGGCAGCGCAGGGCACAGCTGGGGAGCCACAAGGAAGCTTGGGTGGGCCAGGAAGAATTTCCATCCATGCACCAGCCAGGTGGTCTGTCACCCATTGTGTGTTTAAAAATGATTGCCAAGTGCTTGGTGTGAAGTATGTGACGAGGGAGCTCAGAGGAACCCTAGAGAAGAGTAAGATAAACAAGGGGGAAACAAAAATCCTGACCTCTGCCACCACCTCCTGGCCCAAATCCTGCCTTTGTCTTTTCAGAGTCAGCCGTGCCCGGCCAGAGCATCGGGGCTGGTTGGGAAGTCAAGGACACCCTGTCTCCGGAGTCTTCCTGTCTTCCCCAGGCTATAGACTTTTGTCCTCGCTGAAGGAAGCGCCTGGCTCAATGCGACCCTGGGTGGGCAATGCCTCCTCCCGCCCTGTGCCACCTCGTGCTCATAATAAAGCCCACCAGCTTCAGAGACGGCTCCTTTCTGTACCTCCCTCGCTCCCTCCTCTAACTGCACACCGTCTGGCCTACTTCTTCAAAGTGGAGTTCAAATACAGCCTGGTCTCATTTGTTTTTCAGTTAGTTACTCAGGCACTAATCTGCTTATAAAAGCGAGAAGTTCAATATCGTCACCTGTAAGCTCCTCCTGGCCCCTGAATTGACAGGAGCCTTGGGGTCAGAGACCTCAGCCTGGCTTCCAGATGCCTGGTGGAAGTCTGAAAGGCCCACACGTGCAAAGTCATTGGGTCTGTTGGGTGTTGCTACAGCTTAGTAAACCCAGGGCCAGGGGCCGGGGACTGGACAGTGAGGGTGAGACCACTGTTACCACTTGCTCCAGCTCCCTGTCCTTTCAGGCAGGGACCCACACACCCAGGGCAGCCTTAGCCCAAGATGGTGTCAGGCTGTCCCTTAAGCCTGTGGTCCAAGGCCCTGCAGCGTGCTCCCCTCTGGGAGTTTCTGCACTCAGGACCAAGCCCATCTTCCCGCTTCCTCCCTTCCCACAGAGGCTGGAGGCCTGGCAGGATCATGGCACCACCTAGTGTCTAGTTTCTTCGTGTGAGTCTGCAAATGTCCAGGGAGGGCAAGTGAGAACTGGCAGGGGAACCAAGGGCAGCAGCAAGTTATTGGGGTGTGTTTGGGGGCCAGAGGCAGGGAGCACCACCATTCTGCTTGGGAATTAAGCTCTTTTTCTGAATCCACTGCCCCCAGGCCCTGAAAACCACCGAAAGGTTTAAGCAGGGAAGGTCCTTAGAGAGCGAAATAGACAATTTTCATTTTATGGAAGGGGAAACTGAGGCCCCCAGAGAGGCAGTGACTTGTCCAGGGTGACACAGCCAGCCTGTGACAGAGCCTGAGCTGGAAGACAGGACTCCAGCACCAATTCCATGGCTCTTCCCACTGCACTGACACCCAGGGTGGGGCAGGGGGAAGGTGGACTCCCACTGACCGCCTGTGGGCTTGGAGAGAGAGGGGAGAAGAGAAAAGCCGGAGTTGCGGGGAGAAGCTCCAGAGGAGACCAGGAGTCCGGCAGGGGAGAGCCCGGCTACTTATAACTCAGCACCAAGGTCTCCGTGATGTGCTGCTCTGAATGTGAGCTCACTGATGACAAATAAAATGTGATGGGCCAAACCCTGAAATGGAATCCAGGCACCATTAAATGGAATTCCACACTGGAGACAGGGGCACGCACTTGGGCTCCCACGTGAGGGGGGGGGGAATGAACAGGAATGGGGCAGGTCCAGCCAGGAGGGCTTTCAGGAGGAGGTGTGCTCCCTCCTGAAGCTTCTTGGATGTAGCAGCAAGGCAAATAGGAAGAGGGGGTATTCCAGGCCTGTGGCCCGCAGGGGGGAAGTAAGAGCAATGGAGAGGAGTCACGTTTCTAGAATGTTCTATGCACAGACTTATTGTGCCTTCTGCACTCAGAGGGAAATTCCAGGTGCTCTGGAAGGGAAATGGTCCTGTATGAGCCACTGCCCCTCCCTGACCCTGCTGCAAGGCCTCCTTCCTTGTGAAACATGAAGCTTCATGGGGCCCCAGGTAAACCACCAGATACCCAGGACCCCCTCCAACCTGTTGAATATGGACCTGGGGGTGGGCGCACGCAGGTTGATGCTTAACAAGCTCCCAGGTGACGCTGGGCAGCAGCCAGGGCTCGGAGCCACTGCTCCAAGTGCCATTCTGAGGTCTGCGACCTGCTCCCTGGAAAGACTCTTGTGAACATTTTCCCTTCCCTCTTCAGTAACTGGGAGTTACTGAACTTTCACTTCATTTTTGGATTTCCCACAATTCAGAACTGTATTGAGTCACAAAGAGCAGCGAAGCCTGGAAAGTGATTGGATGAATTACTCCATTTATCACAGAACGTCCACCAGCAGCCTAGGTCTGAAGGTGCAATCCCCCATAGGACCACCAGAGGGAGCATGTGGCTTACTCCTAATTCCCTTCTAAAGAATGTTTTCAGTTCAGCCTTTGCAAGGAAGGTCCTTTGCTAGGGAGGAGGAGGCTCCTGAATGGTCTGTCCCGTGCCCTTATTTCCTAGGAGAGCCCTGAGCTCTTCTCATTCCACTTCTCTGTCCCCTAGGTGCAGCACTTGCCACACTCTGGGATAATTCTTGGCTGTGGGGCCCTCAGCCCTCACTCCTTCTGGGAGGCAAAGACCATATGTGATCTGCACATCTTCCCCAAAGCCTGGGTAACCACAAAGCCTCTACCCCATGGTATGAGTTAATCAGCATCATCCGAAGGACGCTGAGAGGGGAAGAAGTGCCAAACAGGGACATTGGTGTGGTGGGAAGGGAAAGGGGTTTGTTGCCCGAGCTTTCTCAACCCCAGCTGTAGAGATTGATTCTGTAGAATTGATGGGGCAATCAATTCAAGTGGTTTTTAAACTTCCCCAGGTGAATTGAATGAGGAGGCAGAGTTGAAAGTCAAGGCCTAGCAGGTGGGCATGGCCAGGTGGGGTGAGAGGAGAACAGACCAGAGCTTGAGGAAAACCTCATCTGCTTCACGGTCTGGGGAGGGGCAGACAGCCCCACCCTGCCCCAGCAGCAGCCTCACCCCAGTTCCCCTGAGACTAGCCTCGGACGGTGGGGCCACGGGGTCTTCGCCTGAGCCTGCTCGGCCCTGGCCTTTCCTCATGCATCCATAGACAGGAAGAGCTGGGCATGAGGCCCAGGTAGGGCAGGAGAATCAGCCAGCGAGCCTGTCAGCTCTCTTGCCCCTGCCCCAGCTCAAACACCCACTGCCCAGTCCCACCTGGCCTCTGTGTACCTCCAGGGATGGGGAACTCTCAGTGAGGGCACGGGGGCGGGAGGTCTTGTCTTGGGTTCTGGCTGACACTCTTTGGCTAGGTGGCCTGAGACAGGGCTTTTCTTCCCTGGACTTGGTTTCCCTCAGAGGAACTAGAGGCTTGGACTGGATAGTCTCTAGCTCCTCAGGCTGATCTCCTCTTCAAAGTGAGTATGGCCCTGGAAAAAAAAAAAAAAAAAAAAAAAAAAAAAAAAAGGTAAATGCTCTGGGACATTAACGGAAATCACTATACCACCCCAGCAATCCTAGACTCTCCCCAGTTGAGCAAGGAGAGGGTGCCCCAAAGCACTCACCCTGAGTATCTCCACTGGTCCTACCTCTAGCAAAGGGAGTGGGCTCCCTGGGCAGACAGGGGTGGGGTAAAGAGGGGGTGTGCTGTACTGAAGAGGGGCCCAGGGCAGAGGGGGTATTGTCTTCTCCCAGGCCCTGCTCCTCCTCCTCCACACTCCTGGGCGTCAGGGCTGCTGCTGGGGATATGAATCACCTCCCTGCTGATCCATAGCCCCAGGCAGCTGAGCTCTAAACTACAATTCAGTGGGGGCCTCTGGGGTACCAGTAACCTGGCCTCACCAAGTGCCCATTCTTCATCCACTGCCTGACAGGTGCCTGGCCAANAGTGCCATTCTGAGGTCTGCGACCTGCTCCCTGGAAAGACTCTTGTGAACATTTTCCCTTCACTCTTCAGTAACTGGGAATTACTGAACTTTCACTTCATTTTTGGATTTCCCACAATTCAGAACTGTATTGAGTCACAAAGAGCAGCGAAGCCTGGGAAGTGATTGGATGAATTACTCCCTTTATCACAGAACGTCCACCAGCAGCCTAGGTCTGAAGGTGCAATCCCCCGTAGGACCACCAGAGGGAGCATGTGGCTTACTCCTAATTCCCTTCTAAAGAATGTTTTCAGTTCAGCCTTTGCAAGGACGGTCCTTTGCTAGGGAGGAGGAAGCTCCTGAATGGTCTGTCCCCTGCCCTTATTTCCTGGGAGAGCCCTGAGCTCTTCTCATTCCACTTCTCTGTTCCCTAGGTGCAGCACTTGTCCTACTCTGGGATAATTCTTGGCTGTGGGGTCCTCAGCCCTCACTCCTTCTGGGAGGCAAAAACCATATGTGATCTGCACATCTTCCCCAAAGTCTGGGTAACCACAAAGCCTCTACCCCATGGTATGAGTTAATCAGCATCATCCGAAGGACGCTGAGAGGGGAAGAAGTGCCAAAGAGGGACATTGGTGTGGTGGGAAGGGAAAGGGGTTCGTTGCCCGAGCTTTCTCAACCCCAGCTGTAGAGATTGATTCTGTAGAATTGATGGGGCAAT
>NW_007726632.1:551286-556440 GCF_000696425.1 Galeopterus variegatus | reverse complement strand
GGTGCTGATAACACCAAGGCCATGGGTTCGGATCCCATATAGGGATGGCCGGCTCGCTCACTGGCTGAGAGTGGTGCTGACAACACCAAGTCAAGGATTAAGACCCCCTTACTGGTCATCTTTAAAAAAAAAAAAAAAAGGTAAATGCTCTGGGACATTAAGGGAAATCACTACACCACCCCAGCAATCCTAGACTCTCCCCAGTTGAGCAAGGAGAGGGTGCCCCAAAGCACTCACCCTGAGTATCTCCACTGGTCCTACCTCTAGCAAAGGGAGTGGGCTCCCTGGGCAGACAGGGGTGGGGTAGAGAGGGGGTGTGCTGTACTGAAGAGGGGCCCAGGGCAGAGGGGGTATTGTCTTCTCCCAGGCCCTGCTCCTCCTCCTCCACACTCCTGGGCGTCAGGGCTGCTGCTAGGGATATGAATCACCTCCCTGCTGATCCACAGCCCCAGGCAGCTGAGCTCTAAACTACAATTCAGTGGGGGCCTCTGGGGTACCAGTAACCTGGCCTCACCAAGTGCCCATTCTTCATCCACTGCCTGACAGGTGCCTGGCCAAGGGAGATCAGAGGCAAATGCCACTGCGCTTGGCCCTGTCATCACAGCATGTCACTGGCTGGGAAGATGGATCTGGCCTGGGCCTCGGAGCCAGGGCTATAGCAGCATTGGTCTGGGGCATTGGGAGGGCAGCCCTGAGCCACAGCTGCACTGGGAGAGACAGGGCAGTGCCCAAGTGTCCTAGCCTTGGAAGAAACCCATGGCTCAGACCCGGTGCCCACTCCCAGGCTCTGGCTGCAGAAGGAGCCTCCCAGACTGGGGACACTTCATGTTGTTCACAGGCAAGTGATTGAGAGCTTGGGAAGAAATCCCATTGAAAACGTTGAACCTTGGTGCCCAGGGCTTCAACCTGCCACCAGAGAGGCAAGGAAGATGCGACAGGAGATGCAGTGGCGAGTTTCCCTGTGGGTGTGGATGGATCTTGTGCTGGGCTGCCTGCTCTGACCTGAGTGATGTCCCATTGTCCCCCCAGCCCCAGGAGGCCTTCAGTCCCTCCTGGCTGCTATTTGTCTCTAGATCTCTAAGTTTGGCTCCCTTTTCAAGAAATTCTCACTGTTCCTTCCCCAAAGTGTTTCTTTGGTGTCACCAACAGGAATTCACCATGTGAGCGCCACAGAAGGGAGGGGAGAAGTGGGGGAAGTTCCAAGCCAGGGCAGCATGAGGGCAGGGATTGCGTCTGATAGTTCACCCACCAATCCCCAGTGCCTAGCTGCGTGCACGCATGTAGTATGGGCTCAATGAATATTTGCTGAATGCACACACGACTGGCTGACTAGAGGAATGAATGAATGGATGAATGATGGAGGATTACCAGCAGCTGGACCGACTGCCACCCCCACTCCCCCAGCGACCTGGATCTGAACCCCGGCTTAGCCAATTACGAACTATATGATTATGGGCAAGCTCCTCCTGAGCCTCAGTTTCCCCAAGTGGAGAAAAAGTTTCTAACTTGTAGAGGTTCCTGGCTCGAGCCCAGCCCTCAGTGGACAGTGGCTGTTAGGACTGTTATCTCTGAAACTCTTTTTAGCGCTAACTCTTGATGTGGCTAGCTTTCCTTGATGCTGCCAGGCATCCAAGTGCTGGAGTGTTTGGGGACATTCTCACCCAGCACTTTCTTCTCAGCAGCCAGTGTTCAGGAAGGGCAATGAGGCAGAGGCCCCTCAGACTGGCCAGGTCCCAGGGAGAGGCCGGTGCAACTGCTCACCCCAGCCTCACACACTCCTCAGCCGCGTTGGAGCCGTGGTGCACACTTGCGGAGGTCCCACCCCCCAGCGTTCTGCCAGCTCTGCCATGGGCTCCCCTTTTCCCTTAAGGGATGGTGGTCTATGGCTGCTGTGCTGGGACCAGGGAGGACGCATGAAAAAGTTTCTTGATCTTGATTGTAGGTTCCCCCTATGTGTGTGTGTGTGTGATTTGTGAGAGTGTGAGTGTGTGAATGTGTGAATGAGTGTATGAGTGAGAGTGTGTGTGCATTGCTAGTTGTGTTGGGACTGGCAGGAGCAGAGCAGCCCAGTCCCAGGAGGAGGGACTGGGCAGAGAGTTCATGCGGATGGCCCGGCATCTGGAGGCCTGGGTCATGTCAGGCTCTACTCTGGCTCCCTGGGGTCCTTCTCTGGACCAAGGTTCCTGGCTCGAGCCCAGCCCTCAGTGGACAGTGGCTGTTAGGACTGTTATCTCTGAAACTCTTTTTAGCGCTAACTCTTGATGTGGCTAGCTTTCCTTGATGCTGCCAGGCATCCAAGTGCTGGAGTGTTTGGGGACATTCTCACCCAGCACTTTCTTCTCAGCAGCCAGTGTTCAGGAAGGGCAATGAGGCAGAGGCCCCTCAGACTGGCCAGGTCCCAGGGAGAGGCCGGTGCAACTTCTCACCCCAGCCGCACACACTCCTCAGCCGCGTTGGAGCCGTGGTGCACACTCGCGGAGGTCCCACCCCCCAGCGTTCTGCCAGCTCTGCCATGGGCTCCCCTTTTCCCTTAAGGGATGGTGGTCTATGGCTGCTGTGCTGGGACCAGGGAGGACGTATGAAAAAGTTTCTTGATCTTGATTGTAGGTTCCCCCTATGTGTGTGTGTGTGTGTGATTTGTGAGAGTGTGAGTGTGTGAATGTGTGAATGAGTGTATGAGTGAGAGTGTGTGTGCATTGCTAGTTGTGTTGGGACTGGCAGGAGCAGAGCAGCCCAGTCCCAGGAGGAGGGACTGGGCAGAGAGTTCATGCGGATGGCCCGGCATCTGGAGGCCTGGGTCATGTCAGGCTCTACTCTGGCTCCCTGGGGTCCCTCTCTGGACCGTGGCCCCCTCAGTTGAGAATGAGGGGCCAAGATTGGAGGACACCATTCATCCCTTCCAGTAGTTCTTAGAAGCCGACAGGAATTCCAGATTTCCTGTGGCATTAGGGGGAGGCAGATAACCAGATTCCCTGCGTGGAGGCCTGAGAGCGAGGCTTAGGTAGAGGACTGGAGAGACACACCCAACAGTGGGCCAAGGTGTCAGGATGTCCTCTGCAGAGAGCAGAGCCACGCCTACAGGGCCAGGCAGAGCTGGGGGAGGTAGGCTCCTGCCCTTCCTAGACTGCCCTTTCCAGGGAGTGTAGATGTGACAGCGGACGTCTGGGCCACCTGAGTGGGACTTGTCCACCTCACCCTGAAGGTCTGCATTGAGCCCCTTCACCAAATGAGCCAAGACTTCCCTGATTCTGGGATTTCTGGAAAAACTCCCGAGGCCACTTCTCCCAATGCCGAGGCATTCCCCAGCAGTTTTAGAAGACTCACTCTGTTCTACATCTGATATTTCTTCCCTCTCAAACCTTGCAGTAAAAATGACATGAAGCAAGAATAATACGGCAGAAGGGGTGCCAGAGGCGAGGTGGACACTCTTGGTGTGAAGCTTGGCTCTGCCACTGACTGGCTGGATGGCACTGGGCAAGTCGCTTAGAGTCTCTGAACCTCAGTTTCCTCGTCTATAAGTCAGGAACATCCAACTCATTAAAGAGATTGAATGAGACTATGTGTGCAAACAAGATATGTAAGCTGTGAAGGGCTACAAAGCATGGAGTGGTTGCGATTGAGGGGTAAAGCAGTGTTAACAAAGGTTTCCACTGGGTTGGGTGAGTGCATGTTTTTCGGTCATTCATTCAGCAAATTTTTATTGAATATTTGAATATCGAGTATGTGGCAGGCACTCTAGTAGGTATTTTGGCAAGCTTAAGTGGAAATTGTTTTTGAAAGTACAGAACATAAACCCATAGAAGATCTTCTAGTCCAGGATCTCCAAAATGCCAGTCCCGAGATCCAGGCTAGGCTGCTTACATCCAAATACCTGAGCCGTATAAAATATAGATCCCTGATTCTGTAGCTTGGACTTTCTCTCTCTCCCTCTCCCCGTGCGTGTGTGTGTGTGTGTGTGTGTGTGTGTGTGTGTGTGTGTGTGTGTGTGTGTTTATGTAGTTGGATAGTTTGGCAGCCATTGATCTAGTTCAACCCACTCACTGAACAGCAGAATCTGAGACCCAGAAAGGGGAAATGCTCTCCGAAGATGGCATATCACGTGCCACAGTCTTCAAAAGCACCTGTACCTTTTACACTTTTCCAGAGTGGCAAGGACAGCTACAGTCTAAGGTTTCCTTCCAAAGGTCTGGCCTTATGTAAGGATGTGTCTCGACTGAGTGCCCAGAATATGGAATCAAAAGACTTTAGTTGGAGTCCAAGCTCTCTCATTTAATCTTTAGTAAGTCACTTGTTTTCCGAAGCCTCAGTTTCCTCATCTGTAGGATGTGGGTGCTGATGCCTGTCTCACCGTGGGGTCTTCATGTGAGCATATTTTGAAGGCTGCAAAGCCCCACTTTTTAATCAGAGTAGAGCCAGACCCAGCCTGACTTTTCAAAGGAGAAGCCTTATAGGCTGAATTTTCTTCNGATTTCTGGAAAAACTCCCGAGGCCACTTCTCCCAATGCCGAGGCATTCCCCAGCAGTTTTGGAAGACTCACTCTGTTCTACATCTGATATTTCTTCCCTCTCAAACCTTGTAGTAAAAATGACATGAAGCAAGAATAATACGGCAGAAGGGGTGCCAGAGGCGAGGTGGACACTCTTAGTGTGAAGCTTGGCTCTGCCACTGACTGGCTGGATGGAACTGGGCAAGTCGCTTAGAGTCTTCTGGACCTCAGTTTCCTCGTCTATAAGTCAGGAACATCCAACTCATTAAAGAGATTGAATGAGACTATGTGTGCAAACGATATGTAAGCTGTGAAGGGCTACAAAGCATGGAGTGGTTGCGATTGAGGGGTAAAGCAGTGTTAACAAAGGTTTCCACTGGGTTGGGTGAGTGCATGTTTTTCGGTCATTCATTCAGCAAATTTTTATTGAATATTTGAATATCGAGTATGTGGCAGGCACTCTAGTAGGTATTTTGGCAAGCTTAAGTGGAAATTGTTTTTGAAAGTACAGAACATAAACCCATAGAAGATCTTCTAGTCCAGGATCTCCAAAATGGCAACCCCGAGATCCAGGCTAGGCTGCTTACATCCAAATACCTGGGCCATAAACTCTCATACATTGTTGGTGGGAATGCAAAATGGTGCAACCCCTATGGAAAATGGTTTG
>NW_007726632.1:542995-549412 GCF_000696425.1 Galeopterus variegatus | reverse complement strand
GAGTAGAGCCAGACCCAGCCTGACTTTTCAAAGGAGAAGCCTTATAGGCTGAATTTTCTTCCTCTTCCTCTAAGTCGGACTGGATCTAATATTGAAATACTCTCCTCTCAATGGAAGCCTCGACATGGCCCAAATGTTTCCGGTCTTTGGGCGACACCTGCTGGCCATGGCTGGTACTGCATCCTCCTCTAGCCAAACAGCACAGAGAACACCCGTCCATCTCCTTGGACATTCACAATCACACTGCAAGATAGGTGCTATATTCCTGTTTCTACAGATGTGAAAAGTGAGACATGATCCTCACAGCTATGAGAGGCACAGTGAATCTCTGACTCCAGGTGATTTGGGCTCCATCTCATCCATACTTCTCGCTGTCAGACTGGGCAGAGAGTCATTCCCACCCAGGCAGAAGAGACCCCCCTAAACCATCTTGAAGTAGAAACTGGGATTAGGGTTATGGCCCCGGTTGGGTTCCAGGACCAGACCGGCTGAGAAAGACTTGTCCTTGTGGCAACAACCTCGCTAGACAAAAAACCACATCTGGTTGTTCCCCATCTCCAGAGGAGCTAGACTGATAGCAGGGGTGTCAGCTGTAGGAAGACACTCTGAGAAGGTTCACAGAGGTCATTTGGCCAGGCCATGAGGTGAGGGCTTGTGGATAGGCTGCCCCATGAGCCAATTGCATTTATACCCACAGACCCAGCTGTTTGGGGCAGCAGCTAGCCTGCAATCCAGTGGGGGTGGGGGGACGCACAGGGGGTGTACCTGGCTTAGGGTGCTCCTCAGTCAGGAGGGCATAAAGTGTTGTGATTGAGAATGAGGCTTTGGCCTTACCTTTTAGAGATGCACACTAAAAGATCAATGGGTGAAATTACATAATGCATGGGATTTGCTTCCTTCAGAGAAAAAAAAAACCCATGGGAATGAGAGGGGAGAGTGGGAGAGTGTAGATGAAGCAGGACTGTCCATGAGCCAGCAATCATTGCCCCTGGGAAATGGGCGCAGGCGATTTGTTACACTATTCTCTCTACTTTTTATATATGTTTGAAATTTTCCACGTTAAAAAAGTTTTTAAATGGTAACAGCAGAAACATTTCCACCATCGCCAATGACAGTGCGAGAATAAAGACTCTGAAGTCAGACTGCCTGGCTCAAAGCTCGGGCATCTGATGCTCATTAGCTGTGTGAGTTGGATAAGTTAGTTAATCCCTCTGTGCCTCAGTTTCATTATCTGTAAAATGGGAATGATAACGATTATACCAGTCTTATAGGGTTGTTTTGAGGACTAACTGAGATTAGGCATCTAAAGTACATAGCATAGTGCTCTCTGTGCCTCAGTTTCATTATCTGTAAAATGGGAATGATAACGATTATACCTGTCTTATAGGGTTGTTTTGAGGACTAACTGAGATTAGGCATCTAAAGTACATAGCATAGTGCAGGGCCCACAGCAAGTGCTCAATTATAATAATCATTATTACTGGATGTCCACGGCTCTGGTTTAAATTTGCCAAAAGGAGCTACTTTGGCTGATTCAGACAAACAATTGGCAGATCTAGTTCAGCTCAGGGTTCTAACTGATGAGCCTTTGGATACACAACCCTGAAGTATCATGTGCCCAGGTATACAGGTATCTCAGATGGACAGCCACACACCACAGAACCAGGCCTTCCTGACACCCCGCAAGGAGGCTCTTTCCCAATACCTGCTGTGTTCTCCTGTCTCACCACTCCTGTCTCTGAGCTTAAGCAGCTCTCTGCACACACTCATTACACCTCAGCCCAAGATGAGATTTTAAAAGTCATCTTATCCAACCATGCCATCACAGATTTATTTGACAAATACTTATTGAAGGCCAACCTTGGGCCCAACACCATCCTGGGTGCTGAGGATGGAGCAATGAGCAGGACACGGCCTGGGATATAAATGCCACTTAGAGTACAGGCCTGCTGGTCAGGATCCCGGGATCTAGGCACTGCCTCTGTCACTCACAGGCCATGTGACCTGAGATGTCCTTCACCTGCCCCCACTGTCTCTTCTTCTGTGGAGCAGAGTGCTCACAGGAAATGCCCTCCGGGTCCCTTTCTGCTCTGGCCTTTTGACTCTGAGCATATGGACCCCCCTGTGCTACTCTCTAAACATATTCTTCCCCACTGGACTGAAAGCCTCCAAGGGCAGGGACTCCACGGTAGACTTTCGAGGCATTGAGGAGCTGGATTGCACAGGGGTTGGACACAAATTTGCTAAAAGAAAGAATAAATCAACAAGATGTGCTTCCTCTGGGTCAAAGGTCAGTCAGAAACAGTGAAAGGACAGCTTTTAGACCAGGAGAAGTGGGAAAGGGATCCCCAGATACCTGGCACTATACCAACCACATGGAGATTCACAATGCCCATTTACATGTTACAGGCTCTGAGAAGTCCTGCAGGAAAAGAAACCTAATCACCTTTGGTAATTCTAGTTTTCCAAACCTATTTGACTGTAAATTAATTTTTGTACATCACCTGTTACCTTCTCATGAAACACTTGGGAAATGCAGTATTAGATCTTTTTGCTTATTCAGTTGCATTTGTTAAAAATAAGGTCAAGTTTGCTAAAGATACTAGGTTTTCAATGCCCTAGTGGCCTAAAATTGGGACCGCTTGCTCCTCATTCCTGCATTCTCGGCTGAGCTCTGCCACCCTTCTTGGGGCTGAGCCGGGACATCAGGCGTTGCACAGTCTTGCCCGGGGTGTGTAAGTGGTGCAATTTGACCCAGGCTGGACTTCATCCCCCAACATTCATCAAATTATGTCTTTAATCATGCCCTCCCACCCCCAAATAATCCATATCAGGATTCCAGGACTGAGGGGACTAGCACAGAAGGAGTTCGTGGGAACGGGATCCAGCTTTATTGGCATGTCAGCCCAAAAAAGCCAAGAAAATCTCCGGCACCAATAAGAGAAGGTCAGATACCTACCTGGGGGGAGGCGGGTGATAGGGTGATGGTGTTGGGTTCAGTCTGTTTTAAGAGAGATGTTGTTAAAGTGAAGTGCCAGGGTAGTGAAGGATCTGGAAATTATGTCAGAAAAGGAGAGTCTAATAGAACTGGGATATTTCACCTGGCAAAAGTAAGGCTTTGGGGACCTGCAGTAGCTGTTCTCAAATATTTGAGAAGCTGCCATCTGGCAGAGATTGGGCACGTCCTGTGAACTCCAGAGGGCTAAGGCAGACTTCAGTTCAATAAAGAAAAGGGTGTATACATGCTCATAGATAATAAAATTAAGATAAACTCCTTGTCACTGGCAGCATTTAACGAGTGACTGAGGTAGCACCTGTCTGGGTGGTGTAGAGAGAGGCAGTGGACGTGAGACGGGGCCAGGTGGGGTGAGCTCTAAGGTGCCACCCCTCTCCAATTCTACAATTGTTGGGCTTATATTCCCCGCGGTCTCTAGGCAATATCTTTGTTTATCTTAGCTGTCTCAAACAGCATTCCACTCACCAGTAGGGCCCCCCTGGCTCTGTGACTTTGACCTCCAGCAGGTGGAATTTCTGGTCTGCACACTTTTCTTGCTCAGGATGGCTAGAGGGGGTTACTGGTGTCTTCTGGTGACCCTTGGGCTTTGAGAACTGGCTCAGTCCTCCACACAGGCTTCCTGTCACAGTGATAGGAGGGACACTGTCCCACAGAGAGACTATAGAAAGGATTAGGGCAGCACTAAGCTGTCTTCCATTGTGAGATTCTTCAGTGTGTGGACTGACAGGCCAAGCTTGTGGTGAAACGGCCAGATTTTCTAGGAAGAAGACTTTTTTCATCCAAGTCAAGGTCACTATCATGGGCCTGGACCTTGACTTCGTTTTCATTGTGGAGGAAAATCTCTTTGAGGGGGCTGTGGCACTTTTAAGAATCTTCTGTGTGCATAGCACTGTACAAATACGTTATTTACATATAGACTCGAGACCTCTGAGGCAAGAGGAGAGCTCTGGGCACAATTCAGAAAACCTGGTCTTGGGCCCAGCCCTGCCACCACTGTGTGACCCAAGGAAAGTTCCTGGATGATTTCAAGTTTTGGCTAGAGCCTGGGGCTTAGACCATGTTGGGGAAATCTCTGTAAGGAAAACAGTACAAAATTATAAATACACATACCGGCCAGTTGCCAAAAATAAACGAATGAATGAATGAACAAATAAATGCCTGTGCCTTTTACTCTGGGCATGTGCTTTGACTTTCAAAATTATAAATGCAAAATTAGGTAAAAATGTAATTATTCATTTAGAATGATAAAAAGAAATTGCAACAAATTACAAATCTTGAAAAAAATAACAAATACCACAAACATCACAAAATCTGGATAGACTTAACATAATATATATATTAACTAACTGCTTGACATATCTCTACAGTGCTTTTTTGTTTTTGCACTACTTCTGCTCAGAATTCTGCATAGACTAGCTTCTGGGCTGTATACATTTCAAACCTTGCTTCTCCCCCACATATGTGCCCCTGGTGCAGCACCTCAGGCCACAGTCATAGTGTGACACAACTTTGTGTCACAAAGCCAGGTGAGTAGGCCCACTATGCAGAGGAACATTCCTGTAAGCCGTGCCCTATGCTGGGACGGGTACATGTACTCACTGTGAGCTACATAAATACATCCTACCAATCCCAAACCTGAGCCAGATTCTCCAAATGCCCATCAGACCCACTGGGAAGACAGAGTAGAAAAGAGTAGAGGCCCTGATTGGTTGCAGTTAAACTGTATTATTCTACAGCATTTCAAGAAAATCTGACCATGTGAACACATTACTGGAACCCTAAAGGACCTTGAAGCTTGAGCTGGATTAGCTTCATGGTACAAGGGATCTCCATAAAGTTTATGGAAGGATTCATTCATATCTTCTAATCAAATTTTCTAGAAAATGTTTAAAGTGCCCTCGTAAATCTGCCTCCGGGCACGTAACAAATCTCTCTGAGCTTTAGTTTCTTCATTTGTAGAATGATCAAAACAATTCTGGCTCTATCTGTCCATTTTTGGCGAGGATCAGAAATGAAAGAAAACGTAAGGCCTTTGGAGCCCAAAAGCACTGCGTGAGGAGACCACGAACACAACAGTGATGTGGGTTGAGCAGGTATTTGTCCAGACTTCTTTGGTTTTAGGGGTCAGTACTCCTGTAGGCCAAGTGCTCGTCCTTAGAGGCCAGAAACTCTAATAAAGGGAATTTCAAAGCTTAAGGCTTTGATTCCAGTTAAAGGACATGCCTCTGGAAGGCATGGCGCGTGGGGTGTAATCAGCTATTTGCAACCTTGTGAGAATAAGCCCGTCCAGTCATTAAATCAACATTTACCGAGTGCTCCCCTAGTGCAAGGAGGCACCAGGCTAGGGCCTGTGGGTACAAAGAAAGAGTTAGAAGCCCAGTGTCTAAAAAAGGAGACCTGCCAGACATGTGCTTAAATAGCCATAATTCAAGTCAAAGGGGTGAGAGCCACAGGCTAAGCCCATGTCTGGGCAGTCAGAGCCCAGAGGAGGGCTGGGCAGAGAAAGCTGGGGGTGGCCAGCCAGGCCTTGCTGAATGAGAAGGCTTACACAGGTGAAGAGGGGGCACTGGGCACTCAAGAAAGAAGGAGCAAAATAAAGAGCATGGACGTCTTCCAGTGTAGAAGATACTTAAATAAAATTTGATGAGCAATTTGTGAGTGTCTGGAAGGTCAGAAGAAGTACAGGATACCTTGTGAAGCAGGCAAATTTATCTCCCACTCACTGAATTTTCCTTTTTTCTCTTAGTTTGGATATCTTCCACCCCATCTCCACCCCTAGAGAGAAATGTGACAATGAGCTTCAGCTCCATAAAATTCGACTTCATGGAATCTTTCTGGGCTGGCTTCTCAGCCAATATCAGATCTATGAGCTGAGAGAGAACAGGGAGAGAGAGGTCACAGCTATTCAGGGGACTCCAGCCTTGTCAGAGCCTTCCACAGCCCCTAACCAATCATCCTGGGATCACTGCTGAGACAGCAGCCTGAACAAGGGCAATGGGACTCCAGAGACCCCACCCATGGGGGCAGCCTTGTCAGAGCCTTCCACAGCCCCTAACCAATCATCCTGGGGTCACTGCTGAGACAGCAGCCTGAACAAGGGCAATGGGACTCCAGAGACCCCACCCATGGGGGAGAAACCCCAGGGCTTTAGGCCCTTTGCTCCAGTGAGCTTAGAACCATGATGTTAAAATCCAAAATGTTAAGCAGCTAAATGGCAAACTGTACCTAGACATCTTCTGAGCAAAGCATATAGAATTTTGGTTTAAGGAGCACCTGGGTAATTTCATAACACATACTGTCTTTTTATACAGGCATCATAATCTATGAATTGTAATGATTCATCCTGTCTCAAGAAGATGGAAGTATTTTAGATGTATAGAGATATGTATCTGAAGCAAAAA
>NW_007726632.1:541147-542102 GCF_000696425.1 Galeopterus variegatus | reverse complement strand
ATGCGCGTATTTGTGGGTACACACGTACCCTCTGCGGGGTAGGACTGGGGCATGTGCATATTTCTTTGTGTTTGCCTCATCTTTGGTGTCAGGAAGAGACCTTGGTATAATCATTCTAGCCCAACCCTCTCACTTTACTGGTAGGGAAACTGAGGTCCAGAAAGGTAAAGTGACGTGTCCTAGATCACACAGCTGGCTATGGTAACAGAGATGACACTAGAAGGTAGGATTTCTGATTCGTAGCCAGGACCCTTTCTATAATATTAAAACCAATTACAGATTGGAATATAAAAGCAGGGAAATCCTTGTTTCGCCCTCCCCCCCTCCAATCAATGACTGAGAACTAAGAAGGTCAATCTCAAATTAGCTATATAGCCCCAAATATTAAGTTTTTAAGAACAACCTGGTTCAGTATTGATACCTTTTATGAAAACCATATTTATACTGAAATTGCCAAAGAACTTCTGAACACATATGAAGGCTTTGTTAAAATAATTATATGCCTTTGTTTTTGAGGTAAGGTATCCAAAATATATAAGCTTATTGTTTGAGTTAAACAATAAAAACATCTGTTGTTTCTCATGATGGCTCTAGTCTTAATATAACATGGCAAAATAATACCCCCTAAATATCCATGATTAACCTGAATTGGAGAGGGCTCACCTCCCAGTGATTTCATATAGCTGCTTCAACTGGCATTGGCATAAAATAAAAACAAAAGAAAAAATATAGCCTGATCATCACCCACCATTCCCATGCGACAAAATACCGAAACGAATCACTGCTTTTAAATGGATGGTGTGTCACAACTAGAAATGAATCCCACAAATTTGAGGCTTTTTTTTTTTAATTAGGGCATATGCATAGGTGCCAATGCAGAATTTTTGGATCGTATTCAAATCGCATTTAGCACAGGTGTGCCTGTCATTAAGTGTTTATGTTTACCTGTACACAC
>NW_007726632.1:419057-539784 GCF_000696425.1 Galeopterus variegatus | reverse complement strand
GATGTTATAAAGCCTCCTTTTGCTAGAGGGAGTCCCCGAGTCTGCCCTCTCCACCTGCCCACACCTCTATTTCCAAATACGTGCCTCCTCTTCAAGGGACAGCCAGAATGCAGTCACCGACACAGTGGATGACCTCATCCTTCAGGTAACACAGGGGCTGTGGTCCCTCAAAGGCCCCCAGGTGTAGCCAGCATAAAAGGTACACTCAGGTTCTAGGAGGTATTTCAGGTGAATGGAGAAATGAGGGTCCTTATCTACTTCCAGTGTGTGGGACACAGAGCTGGAGCAGCTGTGCTGATACCACAGGACCACTCAGGCCGGGTCCCCTCACAGCAGGCAGCAGCCCCTTTCATCCTGTCTGACTTAGCGGTTTATTTTAGGCATGGCCTGACCAGGTGCTCTGGGTCAATAGGCTTAGTTTTAAGTAACTGGATTCCTCTCAATGACTGTCTCCTTTAGAAGGGAAGGGGCATGACAGAAGAATGAGCCCAGCAGGCTGGGGGTGGGGAGGGAAGGGAGTGAAGCCAGGAGACTGGAGACGTGTGGGCTCTGTCACTCCCACTGTGACCTTAGGCAGGCTATAGGTTCCCACTCTGGGCCTCGGTTTCCTCATGCATAAAGCAGAGGGCTGGGCTGGGTCATCTCAAGTGCCCCCTGCAGTCTGCCCCCTGTGTCTCTGTTGTATGCCTGTGTTTACAGATGACCAAACACCTAGATGCTGAGCCACTAAAGGAGACAGCAGAGCATGCAGCAAACAGTTCTGCTCCAGAGTCGGGAGCCCTGGGTTCTAGTCTTGCTTGAACAAGCTAAGCCTCAATTTTCTTACCTGTTTAAATAGGGGCTGATAAAGCATCAAAGGATGATTGTGAGGATTGCATGGAGCAATTGCTCAGGTGAGGGCACTTTATTATTATTTTTTATTTTTTGGCAACTGGCCAGTACCGGGAACTGAACCTTGACCTTGGTGTGACAAGGCTGTCCTCTAACCAACTAAGCCAACCGGCCAGTCACAGGGAAGGCCCTTTAAACTCTTAAAGCACTACGTAAAAAAAGAAAATGTGACCAGCAGTTCCTCAAAAAGTTAAACATGAAGTCACCATATGAACCAGCAATTCCACCTCTGGGTGCACACGTAGAAGAATTGAAAACAGGAACGTGGAGAAATATTTGTACACCCATGTTCATAGCAACATTATTCACAATAGCCAAAAGGTGGAAGCAACCCAAATGTTTATTGAAGGATGAGTGGGTAAACAAATGTGGTATATACATACAATAGAATATTATTCAACCATAAAAAGGAATGAGATTTTGACACATGCTATGACATGGATGAACTCTGAAAACATCATGCTAAGTGAAATAAACCAGACACAAAAGGACGAATGCTGTATGATTCCACTTACATGATTTACCTAGAACAGGCAAATGCACAGAGACAAGATAGAATGGTGGTTACCAGGAACTGGGGGAAGAGGAGAATCGGGAGTTCTTGTTAAATGGGTGCAAAGTTTCTGTTTGGGATGATGAAAAAGTTCTGGAAATGGTAAGTGGTGATGGTTGCACAGCATTGCGAATGTACTAAATGCCGCTGAATAGTACACATAAAAATGGTAAAAATGGTAAATTTTATGTTATGTATATTTTCACATGGTAAAAAAAGTAAATGCACACTTAAAATTTCTAGGGATATCTTGGCAAAACCTGGGAATGAGTCATCTTACTTCTCCTGCCTGAACTTAGGCAAGACATTTTGGGAAATTAAATTTTCTTCCTCTATCAAATGGAGCTAAACAGCAGCCTCTCAACCTCCCTCCATCATTCATACTCCACACCTCAAAGAACTGGGTCAAAAGTGTGCCCAGGTAAAGCCAAGTAGCCAGGGCACATCAAAGGTGACCTCCATGACCCCACACAAAGGGAGGTCCAAACTACCACAAACCTCTTCTCTGGATCCTATGCGCCTCCTTATTTTGGAATTAAGGGAAAAGGAGGGCTTCCCAACTGTATCAACCTTTTCACAGCAGACTTGACTCAGCCTAACCTGGTGCCCGGCACCCAGCAGGTGCTCAACATTCATTTTGTAACTGAGAAGATGCCCTCCCTCCACTGCTATTCAATACCAACTTTGCATAAATTAGCATAAGGAATAAGTCAATTTCTGCTGGGGGAGAAAGCTCTGGGGGGTGCGTAGGTGAAGATAAAGGAGGAAGATACACAGGTAGAGCAAATCGGTTTTTGCACATAATTGTTTAAATAGTCACAATGTGCCAAGTGCCGAGGAAAATTCGTACAGGATGCCGGGGTGGCCGGACTTGGCCCGGGCTCTCCAGGAGGCCGGCGTGCAGAAGTAGCTAGGGGTTGGAAGCCTGTAGCTCTGGAGTGGGGAGTAACACCGGGCGGTACGGAAAGACCGTAGTCAGGGCTTTACCCAGAGCATCTATGCCCCCCCATCCGAGCGGGTAAACCAAGTCCGAAAGAGGCAGGAATCACTGGCCCCAAGTAAGTGGGCCAGGAGGAACGGGGCGTCCTTGCCCCGAGCATGGCAAGCTCGTGGCACACGTATGATACACGCCTGTGTACGACCACAGGCTCCGAACCGGTGGGTGACAGGGACCCTTGGCCTCTCAGATAGCGGAGCCCGGTCAGGGCCGTCTGGTCCGGGTCCCTCCTCCGTCCCTGGGCTTGTGGGGCTGGGGTCGTCTGGACTCGGGGCTCGCGCCGCGCACACCACCCGGGGTGTCGCGGGGGGGCGGGGAGAGCGGCCGCCTGGCCCAGCCCCGCGGATGACAGGAGCCGGGGAGCCGAGGAGGGAGGAGCCGCCGCCGCCGAGCGCTGGGCTGAGGAGCAGAGAGAGCGGGGCGCGGAGTGCGGGCGGCTGGGAGCGCGCTGAGCGGGGGAGAGGCGCAGCCGCACGGCCGGCCACAGGACCACCTCCCCGGAGAATAGGGCCTCTTTATGGCATGTGGCTGGTAACTTTCCTCCTGCTCCTGGACTCTTTACACAAAGGTGAGACCCGCGCGGGCGGCTGGGCGATGGAGGCGGCGGGTCCGGGGTGCGCGCGGCTGGCAGCCAGGCTGGGTGCCTGGAAGGCTCCAGGTGCCGGGAGGACGGACCCCGGTGCGTGGCCCCAGGTGGGTGCGGCGGGGGGGGGCAAGCACCCGGAGAGGGGCCGGGTGAGGGTCAGCTCGGAACCGCTCTGCCAGCCACCCGCGCCAGCCGTTTTGGGGCGCTCCCGTTTCGGTGGTGGAGAAGGACCCCTCATCTCCCCGCTCCCCGCCTGGCCGCAGTTCTGTCCTGGACCCCTCCCCCAGCCCCTTGCCCGCTTCCTGCGGCTTGATGGCGCTGGGACCCCGGGGTGCCCTTTGAGTCGAGGGGTCCTCAGGCCGTGACTCTTCACCTAGAAGTCCGCTTATTCGGGCCTCGGACCCGGAGGCTTACTCCTCCTTCGCGACCGTGCGCCCCTAGACCGCCCCGGCCCCCCGCCCTGGCGCGAATGCGGGCGCACCGCATGGCGCTTATCCGCGCGTTGGCTGGATACAGGGCGGGGATAGCTGGGGTCCCTAGAGCTGGAGTCCCTCGGATAGCAAGTTTGTTCTCCAGACCCAGAGGTCGCCCTCCCCAAGCTTCACCCCATCCCCCTGCCCCGGGCGCTAGCCCCGGCTTCGTTATGCCCCCGTGGCCACCTCCGGCAGCGCGCCCCAAGGTGCGAGATTGCCCGCTTCGGCACCTGGCCAGCCTACCTGGGGACAAGTCTTCGGGCTGGGGGGCGTGTCCCTGTCCCCAGAGAGAAGGGGTTGCTAGGGGTGGGTCCAGGTGTCCGGCATGTCCAGACCTGCGGCTGGGGCGCTACGCACCTGATCCTCGTAGTAGCCAGGACTGGGAGATTAGGAGTGGGTAGATATTTCCGACCGAAGCCACCTGGGCACCGAGGCGGGACCAGGCTGGTGCTGGCGGTCGGGCTTCCAGGCTATGGCAGAGGACGTGCCCCTGGGCGCACAGATGGCGGGAGATGAGGCGGCCGAACTCCGCGCCCTTGCGCGGCGGAACACACACGCTCCAACAAGCTCGGCTTTACCTGTTCAGCCCTCTAACTTTTCTCCTTCGCGCCCTGGGGGCGAGTTCTCCCCGCCTTTCCCTCTGGCGGAGTGGCATCTCTTGACCCCTAGGCAATGGGGAAGGGCAATCCAGCAGAGGGTTGGCTCCGGGAGGGGGGTCTAGTCCTTCCGGACCGAAGCCCCAGGGGTCTGGAGTCTGCAACCTGCCCAGAGCTCACTGCCATATATCCTGGGTAGGGGGGGATGTGAATAACCCTTATTTGTAGATACCGCCGGGTCAAAGACAGCCTGAAGGCCAAGATACTGCTGGGGTTTGCTGGGAGATCGGGGTGTGGGGCAAGGGGTGGCCTCTGAATCGTGGACAAAGTAGTTGAGTTTCTCAGACCCAAGGAGGTCCACTGGGTTACACACCACGGTTAATCTGGGTTGTTTAACCCCTTGCCCCCCGCATCGCACCCCTTCATCCCATCTTAGCAGAGCAAGAAGCAGCCTGCCTCCTGTTCAGCCCCCGCGCCCCCCACCCCCCAGGCTCTTCCTGCCTCCCTCCGCCCCCACAGGCTGGCTCGACTCGCAGCTTTAATTACATTAATATTAAAAATACATAAGGTGAGGAGCGGCTTTCTCTTTCGATAGCTCTCTCTCCACCCCTCACCCCCTTTCCCATTTTGTCGGGCGAGAAAGCACAGGCCAGAGCTGCTACCACACTCTTACCCTGCTTTGTCCTCAACCCCTCCCCCCCCCCTTCCTCAGGAGACCTCTTCCAGAACAGCCCAGAGTAGAGGTCCCTTAGCAAATACCTGAAGGACGGTCCCCTCCCCCTTCCAGGAGCCCGGCATTAATAAATGAAGTGCAAGCTATTTGATAGGGAGGGAGCAGATGGGGGTGGGGGTGGAGAAAAGCCCAGAAGGCAACAGGGCACCCGGAGGGGCAAAATCCTTTCCAACTTGGGAAGGAAGTTGCCACTGGCCTTGGACCTGTGGGTAGGCTGAAGGTGCCAGGTGTGGCAGCCCCTCGGTGGCCTTTGGGTCTACAGATCCCTGGCGCCCCTGGGATTTGGAGGCTCTGGTGTCTGTGCTGGGTACCAGGGCACCTTGCCAGACAGGCCTTTCTTTTCCTCGGTGCCTTAATTGGGACCGAGGTGCCAGGCTGTTCCCTGGGGCCTGTTCTGCTTGGGATGGTGTGGTAAGGGGTTGGCGGAGGAGGCTCGGGAAAGATGTGATGCAGGGAGGGCAGGAAAGATGGGGTTTGGTGTATTTTCTCTCCCGTTGCCAGTCACCCCCGCGGCACCAAGGAAAATGTAAATGTGAATGTTCAAGCCTGTTACAGAAAACAATATCCTCTTGCAATAATTTGTACGTCCATCTGTGAGGAGCGGGAGGAGGCAGGGAGAGAGAGAAGAAAACAGGATGAGATGGAGCGTCCTCTGGATGGAATTAAGCAGTTATTGAATGTGTTTTAAGCTTCTGTTATTTCCATTCCTCTCAAAATACCTTTTTTTGATGAAGCCTGAGCTCAGACCGATTCCCCAGAACTAAACTGGGAAGGTGTTTTAATAATCGGTTATCGAGCCTCCAATAACTGCCTTATTACTGTGAAAACAAATCCAGGTTCGGGCAGCCGGCTGAAGCCCAGCGAGGCTCTCTCCGTTGTTACATCCAGCGTGCCAGCATCTGTGCTGCCTGCATTTGCATTTTTACTGTGTAAAAGAACAAGCTTCCCCGGCACTAAAATTCCTGTTTTCTAAAAGCCAAAATAATGGGTTGCATTGATTTTTTCATTTCCCACCCCAACCTCTCGGATGGGGACTTACGGTTCTTCTCTCTTGAGGAGACCAAATTAAAAGCCTTCATCAGGCCATTAAGAAAATCTCTACCACTCAGTTCAGTGTCTAATTAAAAGGGGGCAGGGGGTTCTGGGGGAGTGTGTTTTTAAAATGTTGAAATGGCAAACACAACTTAGGGGAGGCCGGCGGAGGGCCAGCGAGCGTCGGGGAGGGGTGGGAGGGCAGAGGCCCTGGTTGCTGGAATAATATGATGGAGACTGGAATTGCCATAATGCCTGACAAACCTTTCTGATGCTTCGTTTTTCTGGGCATCAAAGCCAGCTGCCTTTAATATATATCTGCAGCAGAACCGGGGCTGAATTAGAAACAAGAAGCAAGTAAGCAGTTGACCCAAGGCAGTGCTTAAGTTGAGCAGATCCCAGGGGACTGGCCAGAGAGGCTTAGTTTTCTTAGGTCGTGGGCAGACAAATGGAGGGTTTGGCCCAGTGATGTCTTGCTGAAGAAGTAGGTCTCCAAACACACAGGCTGGGAGATCCCAGAAACAGGGTGGGGGGCTGCTCGGAGCACCTCATGGGCTGTTAGCCTTAGAGGGGTGCAGACCTCATGCCCCCTTATCTTCTCAGTATCTTTAGGAATTCCGTCCTTGTGACTTGCTTGGTCCCCTCCTCTGGCTGGTGAAGGATAATTTTATTTGTGGATGAGGAGAGGGGAGAGTGGATGTTCAGAGAGGATATTTTGTGGGGGGAGGGTTGGGGTTGGTATACAAGTCCCAGGCTGGGAGATTCTTTCCTCTCACATGGTGTTGGAGGAGATGCTTCTTGGGGACATTTGAAGTAGTCAAAAGGAAGAGCCCCCACTTCTAGAAGTGCTTTCTCGGCCCCTATCCCAGTAAGTTCTATTGGGTACTCAGGTGCCTGAATAGGGTGAGCTACAGGCAGCAGAGATGGCAGGGTGCCAGGAACCGAAGGGCAGGCCCCAGATTTGCATATAATTTGCATGCTCACCTAGCCAGGCCAAGAGCCTCACCTCCATAGCAGCCAGGCAGCATCTTTCTCCCTGCATGGAATGCAGGTGGAGAAGGAGCCAGAGAAGGACTGGTGTTTGGTAGTGCTGCCATCTCACATCTGAGAATTAGGCCTATAGGTGCTCGGTACTGAGTTTGCCACCTGGCAGGGCAGCCCCGGAGCTCCCACCTCTCTTACTCAGAGACAGACGGTGCTACTGGCGCTACTGGGGTAGGACGGGTGGCAGAGGGCAGAGGCAACCTAAGGCAGACCAAATGTGGGGTATAGGTTGTTCCTCCTGTTGCAGGAAGAAGAGGGTGAAGAGAGGGGCAAACCAGCTATAGCAATCCAAGGCCAACATTAGCCTTCTGGTGAGTGCACCCCCCAGAATGGAGGGAGCTGGCTGCTTAGGGATACGGTCCATAGGTGAAGAGACAGCGGCTGGAAGGATGGGGGTATGAAGTGAGGTGGAATGTTTCTGTACCCTCCCGGTTTGTCAGCATCCAGCTTGGGAGGGCAACCCTGGCCTCTGAGAGATTAAAGGAAGAGCCCTAATTTCTTATCCCACTATTGTTAGGGCAGCTTTGGTCATGTGAGGTGGTTCCAGTGGGGGCACTGGGAAGATAGGCTCTGAAGTCATGGAGGGAAGGGAGCGTAAAGAATTTGGATTGATGCTTGAAGGGCAGGCACTGCAGGAGAGCTGAGGGCTCCCTCCCAGGGAGCTGGGATGCTTGCAGTGGGAGTGCGGCCTTGGGAATGGTTCTGTCTGCATTTCCAGGACCCTGAGTGAATCCCACCCTGGTGGGTGCAGCTCTAAAACCTTCCAGAGTATTTTTCTGCACATCTACTGATCCAGGAGAGCTCTGGTCTGCCAGAGCCCACGGAGGTTTCTAAAGGATGTTGCATGGAGCTCAAGGATTAGGTGGAGCCTCAGATGATGGATGGAGGTAGAGAGTAGGAGGGGGGAACTTCAAGCTCCCCCCACCCTCCATTCTTTCAACCAGAGCTTTTACCCATTTTATATATTCAAGTGTAAAGAAAAATAAAGGAGATTGAAACTCACTGGTGGTGGAAATTTGGAGTCAAGGCAAAGCCTTCATTGACACCCTGGCTGTGCACTTACTGGCCATATGACTCTTGGCCTTTCTGAGCTAAGAAATGGGATTAAAGGAGATAATGTGTAGAAAGTAGCCAGGACATATGTAGTAGATGCTTAATAAACATCTTTTTTTCTCCACCGCCTCCATCTTTATCTGCCTGCCCCCACCCAAAATAGATCACCAGATTCTGTCCTGAGCAGTTGTATTAACCAGCCACATTTTTAGCCAAGCCAACTGGCTTAGACTTTGCAACAATAAGAAAGACTGAGTGGTGGTGAGAGCAGGGGACGTCAACTCCTTCCATCTATCACCTAGCTGGGTAGCCTGCTGGGCTCCTCTTCAACAAGATAGCTGAGGCAGTGCAGGCACCTGGATGTCCCTGAGAAGCCCAGCACGCTCCCTTCCCCTGGCCATGGCTAGTTGAAGCAGTGGAAATGGGGAAGACAGAGGTTGGGTCCAGACCTGGATTTGAGGGTGAGGCAAAGGCCAGTCTCTTATCTGCCAAAGGAAGGCTGGGGTTGGTTGTTAAATCTCCACCATGGTTGCACAGAGTAGGAATTATTCTGGGATAATGCCGTCAAACCTATGTAAGTGCTCCTCATAGGGTGAGCCTCATAACTGTAGCTGGATGGATTTCTGTCTCTCCCCGCTGGGAGGATCATCTCTATTTTTCAGGTAGTTTTGTGTATAGAGAACACCCTTGGCAGCCCATGACCTTGGGGGTCCCTGGGCCACTCCTCCCTCCGTGACCCATTCTGCCACAGGGAAGCAGCATATGACCCAGAGATCAAGTGCTGCCCATGGCAGGTTGTGGCCTGTGGGCGTCATGAGTGTTGGGGAGGCTGTGTGCTCTGTTGCACAGATGTTTGGCCAGCGCTGCTTCAGTGTGAATAGCATTAGCCTTGGATTCCACCCATGCCACTCCAGCTGCTCCCCTCATCCATTTGGCCTCCCCTGCCCCACCTCCCCATGCCCTTGCTGTACATGAGGCTTGCACTGAAGTTTCCAAGGTCACCATCTTCATTAAGAACAGTTATTCAAATGGTAGCTGCATATTCATTAAACTGATTCTAAAGAGGGGTGTGTGTGTGTGTGTGTGTGTGTGAAAAAGCATTGCCCACGGGCCTAGAAAACAAGGCTCAGGCTGTCTAACCTAGGCAAGTTGCCTAATAGTTCACGTGCCTCTATTTCCTAATCTGTGAAATGGGCAAAATAACCTCTGTCCTGGTTGTCCCAGAGGGCAGTTGTTATTGTATATGTACAAGAAGAATGAGGGGCATAAAATGATCCATCATGTGACCATGCTTTTGTACAATGAGCGAGGCAACATATGAACACACATGTAGAAACCACAACAAACCAGTTTTAGCCTTATAAATGCTCTGCTGAAATGTAAGGTATAATTACTGTCATTTCATCACACAGGAGTGACGAAGGTCTCACAGCTGTTTGTGGCTGTCTCCCCCTCCGTGGACCCCCACATAGGGAGAATTTTCCTAGCCTTTGCTTTTCATCATCATGGGAACAGCTGATGAGGCACAGCCAGGCTGGCAACGGTCTTCCTGGGGCAAACTTGGCAGATTCCCTGCGGCCCCAATGCTGGTGGGAGTGGGTAGAAGCCTCCCTGACTTCCTCCTCCATACCCCTCCCAGGTCCTTAGGTGCAGGTTTAGTCCATAGCCCTCTGGACTGATCCCTTAAACGCTGGTTCTCCCTGCAGGGAATCCACAGCCTTTTGTGGGAAGAGCAGTGGGCACAGAGTCCCACCTTGTGTGACCTCATTTGAGGCCACAGCACTCACTGGAATCCCTGAGAACCCTGCTGAATCAAGGATCATGGACACCCTGCTTCTGGGATGGCCTGCTCAGAGCCGTGGGGTCGGGGGGAGATTAGGGAGACCTGCTTTGGGGTGGGAGAGGGAGATCCAGGTGACTTCCCTGGGTAACAGTCTTCCAGGGTTGGAAGGCACCTTAAAGGATATGAAATCCGTTCCCTAGCCAGATGCCTGATTCCCTCTGCAGCTTCCCCACGAGCGGTTCTCTTCCTCTGCTCTAGCACTTCCAGCAACAGGGAACCCTTTCCTTGCAAAGCAGCCCTTCCTGGTCACCCAGTCCCGACTATTACAGAGCTCATCCTTAGAATGGGACAAACCCTGTCATAGTCTGGTACCTTCTACTCACTGGTACTGGCTCTACCTTATGGGCCATACAGATCAAGGCAAAGCCCTCTTCTATCTAAACACTTTTCGGCCACTTATGGTCGTGTATGCGGCCCTCCTGAGGCCCCTCCTCCAGCTGCACAGCATCCCTCGTTCTTCTGATGCTCCCTCGTGTGACATCGTTTCAGTGCTGCCTGGTGCTCCTCTGTTCCTGGGTTGCTAGTTTTCTGACAGTGGGATGGCCAGAACTGAAAGAACACTGGCTAGCTGTGTCCCTGGGGGAAATGACTCCACCTCTCTAGGCCTCAATCTCCCCTCTGCGAATAGAGGAGATTGGACAAAATAATCTCTTAAATCCCTCAAGCGTTAACAATCTAAATCTGGGATTCTCTGGGGACAACTGTGCTGTCTGAGCCGACTCCCTAGAAAGAACTTTCTGGCCATAAGGGAACTTCCTTTGACAGGCCTTGTCTAGAAAGGGCTGGAAGATTAAAGAGTCTGTCTGACTGTCAGCTGTTGCCCATAACTTCTCTTGGAGCCGATGGTACAGGAGCCTTGTAGGTTGAAGGATAGCTGCCTCTTCACTGGATTTCATAGGGGTCTGGCTACTGGCTATAGGAACTATGTTTGTGCTAATAATCTTAAAAAAAAAAATAAAATAAACCAAAAACCCCCCATGTTTCTGATGGGTGGAGCACTAGAGGTTAGCATTTTTCATTGGGATTGGAAGTGGGGGTGGGGCAGGGTTTTTTGGTCATCTCAATGACTAGGGTAGGGAGCTGCTGGCGTTTAGTTGGGGGAAGGATGAAATGTCTGATGCCCGGGACAGTCCCAAATAAAAATTGTCATATCCCATATTGCTCTTCTTTGACAGACACCCCTTTTATTAGTCCATTTCTGTTTCTTATAGCAAACTACCTGGAACTGGGTGTTTTACAAAGAAAAATGAAATTTATTGCTTATAGTTTCAGAGGCTGGAAGTCCAAAGTCCAAGGAACACATCTGGGGGTGGTGACAGTGACCCAGGGGTCTCACATTACAAGACAGTGGAAGCAGAGAGAGCAAGAGAGCAAGAGAGACCCTCTCTTTTAAAGCCCTCAGAACCACACCACTGACCACCATTTTTGATTCATTCACTACAGCACGGTCCACAATCCAATCACCTCTCCAAGGCTCCACCTTTCAATTACCATAATAGGATTTTCCACCCTCTAAACAGTCACAGTAGAGGCCAAGTTTCTAATACATAAAACTTGGGGGGCACAATTCAAGTTTCAGGGAGTTTTGGGGGGCCATAATTCAATCCACTACACCCCCTTCCCCCACCCCAGTGTGCTCACACCTTGGACGTAGTCTGAGTCTACCCCGTGTGCGCCCATTGAGAAATGCAGCCTGGAGCGAGGGAGGCCTGGGTTTGAAATGCAGCTCTGTCCCTGCTATCTGTGCCATGCCAGGAAGTCACTTGATCGAAGAACCTGTCTTATCTGTAAAATAGGGTCTTGAGCAGTAGCTACATTTAAGGATTGTTGTAAAAATTAAATGCTCAATAATAAACAAATGCTAAAAACAAATGGTGGCGATGATGATGGTGAAGATCGTGGTAAAGCAGGCATACTGGGTTTGGGAGGAAGTCGTAGGCACAAGGCTGGGACTTGGTCCCAGCTGCTCCATCTTGTCCAGGGACAATACCAACTCAGGTTGCCTGATAAATGCTCTGATGCTGTCTGATAGACTCACCTTACTCCCCCCAGGGTCTACGTAGGCACAAGGCTGGGACTTGGTCCCAGCTGCTCCATCTTGTCCAGGGACAATACCAACTCGGGTTGCCTGATAAATGCTCTGATGCTGTCTGATAGACTCACCTTACTCCCCCCAGGGTCTACACTCAGGCTGTCCCCAAGGTATGAGTGAACACACAATTACAGGGTTTTTGGTGGAGGAGCCAGACCCAGTCTAGCTGGTCCTCACCTGGATTTTGAATGGACTTGGTGGTTGAGCTGAGGCCCTGCTGGTTGATCCTGTCTGGGCCCAATTTTTCCAACTGTGGGACGAGAACAGTCAGAGTGGAGGCACATAATATATCTCCTGTAAAAACCTCTGTGTGGAAATGCAGTGAAATAATCAACCTTGCAAATCTGTCTAAGAAAACTCACCAGCCCACATCTGCATAAGAACTTTGCGTGAGCCCTTGGGGCAGTGACCGCGTGGCTATTGCAATCTCTGTTGTTATTGATCACACGACTGTTATTTTATTAACTTGATCACCAAATGAAGTTAATGAATGTAGTGGTTAGGTCTTGCCAGCCAAGCCGATGAGAATTGTCTGTTGTTGGGAAGGTGATATTAGAAGTCCAGGATGGCAAATCTACTTTTTCTAAAGACTGTTACTCTGAGTGTAGACAGAGGACCCCTGCATGAGAAATAGAATTTTCGGCCATGTGACAGACTTGGTGAAATCTGTTATCTAAGGCTCTGCATTTTTAACAAGCACTCCAGGTGATTCTTATGCATATTAATGTTTGAGAACTACAATTTTAAGTTTTATTATTATTAACATCGTAGGTGAACAGTGAATATTTGTGGCATAAGGATTCATTTTTCCATAAATACCTACCGCTTCCCTACTGTAATAATACTTACAACAACAGCCACAAATACTTAGGTGGTGCCAGGTACTTACACACACCAGAAACTGTCCTAAATTCTCCATCTATATTACCTAATCTAACCATAACAACCCTTCAGGTAGATGTTGTCACCCACATTTTATAGATAGGGAAGGCACAGAGATAATCTTGCCTGAGGTTACAAACACTCCTTGTAAGTGACAGAGTAGTGACTGAAACCAAGAAAGACTGTCTCCAGAGTCTGGGCTTTTCACCACTGCCCTAAGTGCCCAGTGCTGTGCCCAGGGGACGGAGTGGGACCTAGACAGTCGCTGCCCTCAGGGAGCTCATAGCCCTGCCCTCTTGGTCCTGCCCACTCCTCCTGCCCCTGCTCCCCTGCAGACCTTCCTCTTCCCCCACCCATGCTTGCTATGCCAGGGCAAGGATGCCCCTTGCAAGATCTTGCCCATCAATGAGCGGGGCGCAGGGGCCCCAGCACTGGCAGATACTCCTGGATAAAAAGTCCAGTGAACGAGATGAATAAACATTGTAAGGGAAGAAAACAAAATGACTCGTCCTCCCTGTGGAGGTGGTGNGTCCAGGATGGCAAATCTACTTTTTCTAAAGACTGTTACTCTGAGTATAGACAGAGGACCCCTGCATGAGAAATAGAATTTTCGGCCATGTGACAGACTTGGTGAAATCTGTTATCTAAGGCTCTGCATTTTTAACAAGCACTCCAGGTGATTCTTATGCATATTAATGTTTGAGAACTACAATTTTAAGTTTTATTATTATTAACATCGTAGGTGAACAGTGAATATTTGTGGCATAAGGATTCATTTTTCCATAAATACTTACCGCTTCCCTACTGTAATAATACTTACAACAACAGCCACAAATACTTAGGTGGTGCCAGGTACTTACACACACCAGAAACTGTCCTAAATTCTCCATCTATATTACCTAATCTAACCATAACAACCCTTCAGGTAGATGTTGTCACCCACATTTTATAGATAGGGAAGGCACAGAGATAATCTTGCCTGAGGTTACAAACACTCCTTGTAAGTGACAGAGTAGTGACTGAAACCAAGAAAGACTGTCTCCAGAGTCTGGGCTTTTCACCACTGCCCTAAGTGCCCAGTGCTGTGCCCAGGGGACGGAGTGGGACCTAGACAGTCGCTGCCCTCAGGGAGCTCATAGCCCTGCCCTCTTGGTCCTGCCCACTCCTCCTGCCCCTGCTCCCCTGCAGACCTTCCTCTTCCCCCACCCATGCTTGCTATGCCAGGGCAAGGATGCCCCTTGCAAGATCTTGCCCATCAATGAGCGGGGCGCAGGGGCCCCAGCACTGGCAGATACTCCTGGATAAAAAGTCCAGTGAACCTTCCCCCACCCATGCTTGCTATGCCAGGGCAAGGATGCCCCTTGCAAGATCTTGCCCATCACTGAGGGGGCGCAGGGGCCCCAGCAGTGGCAGATACTCCTGGATAAAAAGTCCAGTGAACGAGATGAATAAACATTGTAAGGGAAGAAAACAAAATGACTCGTCCTCCCTGTGGAGGTGGTGAGGTATTAATAGTTCAGTCCCCTCAGGTTGTCATTTACGATGATTAGAGATGAGGACGTGGGGGTGATTCAGTGTGCACCTCGCAGGAAGCCTCAGTCGGCCGGCTCCTCAGACTGCAGCCAGACACCCCCATCCCAGCCCAGGCAGGTGGGGTGTGAGCCCAGGACACGGTGTCGAGTTTCCTTCTGCAAACTAATCCTCATGCCCAGACAGCAGCGGAGGGAGAGCGCGAGAGTTGATGCGATGGATATTTAGGTTTCAGCGGTGACCCTGGGGGCAGCCCAAATGCCTGGGGGCGACTTCTGGTTTAAAAATATTGCTGCTCTATTTCTACACTTCTAATCTCCTAACGATTGGGAGCCTGTTTTATGAAACACAGCATCAGGGTGGTGCTCAATGTTAAACGGCAGAGAAGATTAAATGGGTTTAAGTCTGGGCGTCTGTCACATGACAACCAAGCCCATAACTTCCATTTTCTATTAAAAATCCATTTCCCCCTTTGACCAGAGGAAGCTTTGCTGTTGATCTGAGTTTGTCTTTCTCTTTATTTATGAAATGTCCCCCTCCTCTTCTTTCTTTCTGTAAATATGCCTGGTTCTGTCTGCAGAGGGAAGAAAGAGTTGGGGGGAGTGACTAGGATTTGGGGGGAGAGTGGGAGTCTCCTGTCAGGGGATTTGCTTTCCAAATTGGGAATGGCTTGGTGGGAAGAGGTAAAGGAGAAACCTCATAAGGCCCCAAACTTTGAACTCTTCAGTGTTGGGACAGAAAAACCCTGGGCTTTGGAGGCAGACTGACCTCGGTTGAATTTTGGCTCCATCTCTTTCCAGCTGTAGGATCTTGGAGAAGTTATCAGGGCCCCCGAACCTCTTTTTCCTCACCTGTAGACCGAGAGCAACAGGACCCCCACCTCATACCTCTGTGTGAAGACTAAATGAGAAAATGCCCTTGAAGCACCCCAGCCCAGAGCCTAGCACACAGTAGGTGCTCCATAAATGTTAGTCTCCTTTTTTCCAAGAATTCAGTACCATTAGTTAGACCAAGTCTTCACGGAAATAGGCGTCCTGCCAAAATGCAGTTAGGCATAAGGACTACAAGATTTTGAATAATCTCAGTCGCCACTGTCAGGGGACACCCTGCACCGTGCTTTTCCAAGCTTGTGGACCTCCAGGTATTCCCCACTGCCTTCCACAGTGTCAGCCCCTCAATCCCGCTGGTTTTACCTCTTCTCCTCAAGCCCTCCCAGTGTCCCAGCATGGAAGGTTTCTGCAGGGTCCCCCAAACGTGCCCTACCCATTCCTGCCGCTGTGTGACTGTTCAGGCTGTCCTTCATTGGAGTGTCTTCTTATATCCCATCCTACCATCCCACTCATTCAGATCTTTTTTCCATGCTCAGCTCACAATCCCCCCCCCGCTTCCCGCCATGCTTCTCAAAGCTTTTCTCTGGCTGCTGAGTAACTTACCTGCTTCCTCCCCATGGCTCTTGTTTCTGAATCAGTACTTTCAACCCTTCCTCCCTGTCCATGGCCCCACAATGTTGTTTAACCCCCTATCCTGTTTGCCACCTCCTTTACAAGCTCCTGGAAGGTGGGGCCATTCTCCCCTGTCTTTGATGTCTCCTACCATACCTGGGATACTGCGGAGCATGTGGCTGGTGCTTGGTAAATAACTCCTGAAGGGATACAAAGTCTTTCCTGGTCCCTGGGTCAGAGAGGACCTGGGGGTGGAGGGCGCAGGCGGGGCACAGAAGGGTGTGGGAGCCAGCTGAGAGGAAGTAGGGGTTGGAGAGGAGTTTGAATTCTGCAGAGCTGCAGGGTGGAGCTGTGCCCTGGTCATCCTTTGCAGTAACCTTAGGCACCCTTGACCCCTCAGGGAGAGCTGGGACTAGAGTAACAATCCCCATCTCTCATATTCATACATCCCTATTGTGGGGAACAAAGAACTTTCACGTTCCAGCTCACCTGCTCAGCAGCCCTGGGGACAAGTAAGATGGTGCAATCTCCACCCCCCTCCCCAACACACCCCTTTTGTAAATGAGGACATTGACGCTCAGAAAGGCCAAGCAGCTTGCCTGAGGTTACACAGCAAGTGAGGGGAGAGCCTCAAGAGGGAAGGTGGTTCTGTCAGACCCCCGATCCAGGGCTCTGTCTGTGGCACTATGCCTCCCTGTGCCTCTCCAGGCTTGCTTTGGCTTTGCCACTGCTCTAAAGATTCAAATAGGAGCCTGAGAAGGAGAGGAAGCCCCCACTGTAGAGGCCACACCAGACCCCATGAGGTCAGAGTGAGGACCTCAGGCCCCTGCTACTCCCGTGGTTGCCTGGGTGACTGAATGTACCCGTTGCTTCTGTGGCCGTTCACCTTCTGCCCTTGTGCCTAGCCTTCAACTTGGCATATAGCAGAGACTTGAGATATTTGGTGGCTAGTACCTCAGTTTCCCCTTCATAGATTTGCTCACTCCTTTCTTTCTCTTGGCAGATAGGGTGAGGCTAAATTAATGTTTACTTAAGAGCTTCTGCATTCTGAGCTGACAGGTGCCTTGTGATAGTAAAATATGAACCCAACGTAAGTGCAAAATGCTATTGTTTTACACCTGAGGGTGATGTTTCATAATGGCAATGCACTGTCAGGGCCGTAAGCAGAAATGAATGGTGTGTCTAATCCTCCCCAGCTCCCCCAGACTCAGAGGACAGCAGCTCACATCCCAGGGTGGGAGAAATATGAGGCTACTCTCCTTTTGCTATAAATCTGCCATTTCATCAGCCTTGACAGGTGGCTGGACAATCCCAGTCAATTCATCAATTAAAGCTACCCATTTGTAGTTGCTGGGAACCTTGTGTCCTTGGCTCTGGCAAGATCCGAGGCCTGGAAGTGCAGGAAGGCTGCTGTCATTGTAGTTGATGCTCCTGGTGGGCAGAGGGGGCCGGGGAAGGAAGGGGCTGTCACCGGGAGGCAGGGAGAGTGGAATGGATTAACAGCCAGGAGAGAAGGGGACTCAGAATGTGTGTTTGGGTTGGGATTGGGATGGAGGAAAGAGTGGGGAGGGGTACTCAGCCTGGAAAACCAGATTTTGTGGTTCAATTTGTCTTCGGCATGGTTTGTACAGCAAGTGATGCCTTCTTCTGGCTCTGATGTAAGGCAAAGTCAGGTTCCAGTCCCAGCTCTGGCACATGCACGTTGTGCAACTTTGGGTAACTTCTCAGAGTTTTAATTTCCTTATCTGTAAAATACCCCTACAGAGTTGTGACTCCTTTATAATAGAAATGTAATATTTGGAATGGGCCTGGAACTGAGCCTGGCCTGTAGTTAACAGTGAAATCAGTGGTGGCTACTGTTACTGCTGGAGGTACCATCTTTACGGAGGGCAACATCATACTTATCCTTAAGTATTTACTTACCCTCTCCCAGGAGTCACACAGTCCTGAATGCCTCCTGTCAGGGATCTTCCTCTGTTTCCTGAGTCCATTTGTCAGGCACAAAGTAGAATCTTTCTGTACCTTGATGGATTTTGGCTTCCAAAATCCATGCGGCTGCTGTGGTGAAGGTGTCTCATTAACTAGGTTGTCTCCAGAAGCTCCCAGAAGCCCAGAGCCATGTCCCTGCTCCCAAAAGCTAAAGATTATCTGAAATGACCAGAGTCCAACAGGGGCTGCTCCCTGGAGAAATGTTTGTATGTGTGTACCTGTGTGTGTATGTGCATGTGTATTAATCCTGTTCTTTGCCAGCTGAAAGTGGAAGTTGATGGCTGGGTTGTGTTTGAGGAAGGTGAAGGTCCCCTCTTTATTACTGCAATTGTCACACTGTGGCCATACATCAAGAAAGCAACTCTGGGGTCAGATTGCCTGAGTCGGCATCCCAGCATTTGGTCTCTCACTGCCTTAGTTTCCTCATCTGTAAACGGGGATAATAATAGTACCTAGCTCAGGGCTGCTGGGAGAACTAAAGGTCACACGAGCAAAGTGTCTGGCACACGGAAGAGGCTTAGCATGTATTCGTTGAGTGAACCTTGGTGAGGAAGTCTTTCAGAAGGTGAGCTGGCTCATGGGAGTGGGATCTGGTAAGTGTGGATCCTAAGAGAAGCCCCCCTACACCTCAGTTTGCTTACCTGTGACACGGTATGATTTCATGGTGGGGAATACTCTGGTAACAGTGAGCTGGGCATGCTTTGGGAGCTTCTGTGGGTCCCCCACAGAGCAGACTTGCTCAACCACCAACCCTGTGACTGTCACAAGGGAGGCAGCATGAGGAGGAGGGTGGGAGGCAACGTGGCCCCCTGCTCTCTCCAAGTACCTTTCAGTCCCTAAGGGTGCAGTGCCTGGTGGGGACAGCAAATGCATTTGCTAAGAGGAGGCCCCTGACACCGCTGCAAGGAACCCGCGAATGTGTTTTCCAGCACCGCTGCTAATGGCTTCATCACGGCTTTTTATGAGACGATGTGAATTGCTCTGGCCAATGAGGCTTAATGGCCTTCCTCAACGAGCTGCCCGGTATATTCTCCCTAGAGGCTCAGCTTAGAGTTAAGCCAAGAATATTAATACAGCTGGATGTGGGTCCTCCCCCTTCCCATAAAGTTGTGGAAATTGAGGTCAAGTTGGGTCCCCTGCCATGTTCTTTAAACAAGCAGCAGAGTGGTTTGTTTGCTCCTTGATCTTCCTGGTAGAGAGGGAGTGGCTTCCAGCTGGAGACCTGGGACCAGGTCCTCTCTCCCCCTGAGTTTGCTTCCACGTGCCTGGAGGTAGCCTTCTTAAAGGGGCAGGCTCCTCGGGAGGGAAGGTGGACCCCCTGATTCTAACATTCAGGGCTGCTGGGATAAGAGCAGGAAACACGAAGGCCCTGTGCTGGGATGAGAGGAGCAGATGGCCCATCCTCCCTGTCGGGTGGCCCTACCGTTGTCAGCTGTAGCCATGAGCACATTCTCCTGCGCAGGTGAGGGTTGGGATGGCAACATGTCAGAGATGGACGGGGGCTTTGAAGTCTTGCCCACCCCTCCCCCCATTTTACAAGTGAAGGAGCAGATGATCAGAGGGGAAGGGAATTCTGCAGTCAAGTGTGTCTGGGCTGGGTTTAGAGGCAGGGCCTCTTGCTCCCCGAGCCTGATCTTATCCCCCACCTTACTGCTGGTCCTCATTCAGCTGTTTGTGGTAATACGTTTTCCAAATCGACCTCCATGGGTGGGAGACAGCTCTCAAGGTCTCCTACAATCTCCCATCTTCCAGGGGAGGATCCCAATTCCTGCAGCCATTCCTCCTAGCACATGGTTTTGAAATCATTTACCTTTTGTTTGTGGGATGGTGGAAAGAGCACTAAAATCCTCTTTAGGAGTGATGGGTTCAAGTGTCCCATTCCGTAACTTAGCTGTGCGATCTTAGACAAATCACATAACTCTTCGCAGCCTATAAAAAGAGGTGATAAAAGAGTGATACCATCTCCTCTCAGAGTTGTGCAGATGAACCGAGGTAAAGGGTAGGAACCTGCTGTATGTAGCAGGTGCTCTGTATGTGCTTATTTATCTAATCATTCCAGTGTCTCTCCTCATGTGTGGATGTCAACAGCAAATCCTGACTTTGGACCCTTCAACACAGAGTGTGTGTCAGCCACCCCCCTCCACCCCGGCCCCCATGGACTTGTCTTGGCATGGAGGATGAGACTTTCAACCTTTGTCATTCCTGTGCAAGGTTGGAAGCTTCTATAGATCAGGAACTCATATTCACCTTTGCCAGTGCCTGGTGTATAGTCAGCGCTCAATAATTGTCATTGAACGACTGATGCTTGAAGGTGGGATGAATGCTGGCTGTTACAGGCCTCCGTGGCCTACCTGGATGCAGTATTCTTAGAGCTCATCATAACCGAGTCTCTCTCCTGCCTCCCCTGCAGCCCGCCCTGAAGATGTTGGCACCAGCCTCTACTTTGTAAATGACTCCTTGCAGCAGGTGACCTTCTCCAGCTCTGTGGGGGTGGTGGTGCCCTGCCCAGCCGCGGGCTCCCCCAGCGCGGCTCTTCGATGGTACCTGGCTACGGGGGACGACATCTATGACGTACCACACATCCGGCACGTCCATGCCAACGGGACGCTGCAGCTCTACCCCTTCTCCCCCTCCGCCTTCAATAGCTTTATCCACGACAATGACTACTTCTGCACCGCGGAGAATGCTGCCGGCAAGATCCGGAGCCCCAACATCCGCGTCAAAGCAGGTAAGGGACGAGATGCCCACTGCCCAACTGGGAAGCTCAGTAGGAAGGGCTGGCATAGGGACTGGGGTCCACAGCGCCATCGTTCTGAGGATAGGAGGGTACAGTGCTGGGGGGGGGGGGTTGGAAGAAATCATTTACTCAAAGACAGGTTTGTTGTTTTCCTTTGAATCTTAGTTCTGCCACTTACTGTGTGTCCTTGGGCAGAGAAGACACCTTTCTAAGCCTCAGTTTTCACATCTGCAAAGTCGATGCTAGCACCTACCTCCTGCATCACTACATGTGATGGTTAATGAGAAAGCGCTCATTTCAGTACAGCGCTCACTTCAGCCTTTGACTCATAGAAAACGTGCAGTTTCTATTTTTTTTAAAAAAGCCTTTCATTGAAATTTACAAAGAAAAGGGCAGATATTATAAGTATGTAGCTTGATGAATTTTCTCAAAGTTCAAATACCCAGATCAAAAAATACAACATCAGCACCTCAGAAGCCTCCCAAATGGTTTTTTGGGGTCATAATTCTTCTAAGAGGAACCACTATCCCGACTTGTAACAATGCAGGTGTTTGCCTGTTTTTGTTCATTGTGTAAATGGAACCCTATAGTATGTCTTCTCTTGAACCTTTTGTTCACTCGTCTGTTTGTGGGTTACCCTGTGGTTGTGTAGGTCGTTTGCTCCCATTGCTGGAAAGTATTCTGTGTGCGACTGGACTGCACTTTACTTGTCCATTCTACTGCTGATGGACGTTTGAGTATAACCCATCTCATGAGAACAGGTAGAAGTCATGATGGAAAACTCTTAGCAGTGAAGGATTTGGTTTTTTGGAAGAGTTGATGGAGGCAAAGAAGCAAGGATTTCTCAGGCGGTCTCTTTAAAGAAGATAGAAAGTCTCATTTCTCTGGGTTAGGTCTAGAGGCGAGGGGATGGCTTAGATCAGCTCTTCTTACCTAGGCCATTATGAGACACTGGTGTATCATTGTCAGTGGTAAGGTGTGCCGCGAGGAGTGATAAAGCACTGAGGTTTGGGGAAGGGTTTTCTTAGAAGGGCTTTTTGGGTGGGAAGGGGCAGGGGGCGTTCTAGCCAGCTCACTGCAATGGCACCGAGCCTAGGGCACCATCTTTCCTGCTGATTGTGTTGGGCAGACTCAGGAGAGTGATTCTGGGGAGGGTCTCCCAGCCATCGTGCCTAGTGACAGACCCTCTCTGACTTCTGGGTCCTACTGCCTTAGGAGTGCCTCTCATGAGGACAAGGTTCCAAGTAGCTGAGAGTAGGGGTGTTTAGGGGTGCGATGGAGGGAGAGCTCTGCTGCAGACCATCGGTTTCTATAGGGTGGACTATGAGCCCTTAGCACCCAGGGCCATGCTCTGGGTTTCTCCCCTCCCTGGGCTCCCTATGGAATCTCTTTTTGGGAGTAGGTCCTTTGCGCTGTTCCCCTAATGCAACACCAAGTGCTGGGCTGGGAGCCCTGAGGTCTGGATTTGGAGTCTAGTTCTGGCTTCCACAGCTTAGAGGATTGGGCTAAATGGAAGGGACATCATGTTTCCTGTGACATGCCTGTCATTAGGTGAGGATGCAGTTTTCACAGTAAGTCTGTTAAGTGTTTTTTTACAAATGAGGGCACTGAGACAAAGAGAGGTTAAGTCACTTGCCTAAGGGCCTGTAGCCAGTTAATCACAGAGGCGCAGCTGTCATGAAAAGCAGCATTGTTGCAGTGCTTTCCATGGGCTGGCCTTTTACATGCTGTTTTACAAATGAGGAAACTGAGGCTGCAAAGGTTGACTAACTGTTGTCCAGGATCACACAGCTGGCCACTAGAGGGGGCGGGGCCTGCTGGCTTGATGCTCCTCACTGTTAGCCTCCGGACTCCCTGGGACCGACCTCCGTGCTGCGTTCTGCACCACCCTTTCCCTCCACCTCTCTGCCTCCCTCCAGGGTCAGCTCCCCTCATTCTCCTCTGTGCTCCCCCACATCTGGAGGCAGCGCCCTGCCCAAGCCCACGGAAGGGCTGGACCACAGCCCAGAGAGCCAGCAGTGGCTTTCCTCTCTGTCTCTCCACCTTCACTGCATCTCTTTCCCATCACAGCCACAATACGGAGAAGGAGGAAGAATAAAGACCTGGGGAGGGCCAGATCAACTGGAAACACAACTAGTTAGGAGGCTCCTGATGATGCCAGAGGGGCTGCATGTGCACAGCTGGTTGGGGGGGGGAGTTCTGCAAGGGCCATAGGAGTTGCCCTGGCAACTGTGGCAGGGAGAGGAGGAGGGTGTGCTGCCCAGATGCCTGCTGAGGGACAAGGTTGGTAGGCAGCGGGGCTCTGGATGTTCCAGCTCTGCTTGGCAGAGAAGCCGAAGGATCAAGTTGGCCGAAGACTGGGTAGAGGCAGGACCCTCAATCTAGTTTCTAATGCTGGATCAGTCCACCTATAGGACCTGATACATAGAGCGGCTGCAGGTGACAGTGCCCCAGAACAATCTTAGGAGCGAGGCAGGAGGTGGACACTGTGGGAGAGGGGATAGGTCTGAAGGCAGGGCAAGGCTGGGGCAGGGGAGTGCTCCAGAGGCTGCAGGACTGTCAGGAAGTAAGAGAAAGCAGCAAGGATATTTTGTTTTGGAGAATCTTTGAGACTGTGTCCATGTTTCTGAGTTCTGCATTCTCAGAGACAATCACAGTTTCAAATGGTGTCTCCCATTGTCCTTCTAAACCACCTAGGCCTTCCAGAAAGTTCAGTATCTGAACTACATTTCTCAGGCTGCCTTTCACATTGAAATGGCACAAAACTCTGTTGTCAGATCACGTGTCATGAGTTTTATTTTGGCAAATTACAGTCCAAAATAAAAGGAATAGTATGGGAAATCCGGTTTGGTTTCTCTAGGGGAATTCTATCAAATTCCCTTATTAGCTACACACCCCCTTGTTGAATATGATGACATTGCAGGGTTTAGGTGCTGCCCTCAAGACCCTTTCAATCTAACTAACACGATTCACTAATACTTGCCAAACTGGGAAAGGTTGGAATTTGGATGTATAATCTCATAGAGGAAGGCTAGACATTTTGGAGGGAGAGTAGCTGTCCAGTGGGGCGGGGAGGAGGTTGATGGAGAAGGAGTTGCCCAGACAGGAACAAGGTCACGGCTGGAACCTCTGGGCTGGGTAAGCAGGAGGTGGGAGGACAGAAGTGAGGAGGTGAGGCTGCGGGTGCTGCCCCCCATATCCTTGTGACACTCCTCTTCCCCATTCCCAATCTCTCTACAGTCTTCAGGGAACCCTACACCGTCCGGGTGGAGGATCAAAGGTCAATGCGTGGAAACGTGGCCGTCTTCAAGTGCCTCATCCCCTCCTCAGTGCAGGAATATGTTAGCGTTGTGTCTTGGGAGAAAGACACAGTCTCCATCATCCCAGGTAAGAAAGAATCATGGGTGTGGCAGGCAGGGATGCTTGGGTGGAGGATGGATAAAGTAGAGGCGTCTGAGTCAGTTGTTGAGCTAAGCAAGAGCTTGAGATTGGTCTGGTGGGTGATTTGTTATTAGTCTGGTGGTGCTTCAGCAAAAATGCGTGCTTGGTCTCGGTCTGTACATCTCCAGGTGGGGTGGTGAAGACCTGCGTGCCAGTGGCCTCTGCTGGGTGTGTGAAGGTCCCGTTAGACAAGGGGTGGTTTCTGTTCCCCCACAGGAGAGGGGGCCACCATCCTTCCTGACCACTGGGATTTTGTGTGACCTTGCTCTAAGGGGTGGGAGGCAAGGCTGGAGGCACCTTATCTGTGAAAGCTGCTTGAGAGGAGGATAAAAGGCTGGTTTGTGGTTTATGTTCCTGCATGGAATGACTAGAGCAATGAGCACTGGATCCTTCGAGAGGATTCTTCGAGTAAGCATGCATATGGGAATTTTGCATGAGTTGGCTAATGACTCCATCAGAATTCTAGCTGGCCTCACTCCATGGCAGCTGTTGGGAGATGGGGTTAATACCATGTTGTAGGTTCATCTCATTACAGCTGCTGTGATTGTGAATCCCTCATTATTGGTTCCTATTTCTCTCTGCAGAGTTGTCCCTCCAACAGAAAAACAGGTCTAGAAACCTCAAGAGAAGACCTCAAGTCCTTAAAATACCTCTAGGCTTCTAGTTACAAAACTGCAGGATTTTCCACCACTTACTCCTACATTTCTGCACATTGTAGAGCTTCTGCTGCTTTTTCTTCCTTTCTCTACCAAGGACCTTTGTTTTCCTTTCTGCAAAACAGAGGAACTTGACCAGGTGTTCTCTGGGTGCCCCCCAGGCATGAGGTTCTCGTAGCTGGTTGTATGAATGATTCTTGTTCCTCAGGGTTTACAGGTTAGTTGGGGAAAACAGGATTTCTATGCATGAAAGGGGTTCTTAATCCTGCTCCTCGTTCAAATCCCTGGGGAGCTCTTTAAAAACACCAATGCTTGGGCCCAACCTCAAATCAGTTGAATCAGAATTTCTCAGGAGTGGAATCTGGACGTCAGCTTTTTCTAATACTCCCTAGGTGGTTCCAGTGTATGGGTAGGAGACAAACCAATGCTTAGGAATATTGGCAACTAACATGGCAGGATAGTTTTTTGAGACATTAATTTGTGTTTAGGCCTCAGTACTTTTTTCTTCTCTCTGTTCGAAGCAGATGGCCAGACCATTATATCTCCTGGCTTCAGAGCTTGTGGCAGGACAGGGATCCAAAGTGACTTGAAGACAACTGCCTTTCCTGTCTTTTGTGAAAACATAGAAAAGGGTAGGATGGGTGTTCTGCTTGGGAGGGGAGCCTGGGAGGGCAAGGAATAAACGGGAGACAAAAGCATGCCAGGGCAGGGCTGGTACTGTACTGCCAGTGGGTGCAGCTGGAAGAAGTAGGTGGACCCCATGGGGTGTCTGTGTGGGGGCCCACAGGGCCCGGGACTGAAGCCAAGGTTCTTCTGTCCAAATGAGGCATGAGGTGCAACCCAAGACCCAAAGGGATCATGCAGGCAGGGACCATGAGCTGGTGAGGACCAGAGGAACCCTGGGGAGTCCCTCTAATAAAGATGGAGACAATTTCCTGCCTATCTAGCAGAGTCAGATTTAAGGTGATTTAAAGAACGTAAAGAAATGTGGTATTTCTTATACACTTGAGTTTATGGACTAATCATCATCCATTAAAATAACAATAATAATTGTCATATTAAAATTTTTGAGTGCTTACCATATGCCAGGCACTGGGCTAAGAAACTTTGATATATGACCTCATTTTATCCTTGCAAAAGTCCTTAAATGTATTTCTGCCCCCTCCATTTTACAGAAGAGGAAACTGAGGCTCAACGAAGTAGAGTAACTTCTGGGTCACATGTCTGTTAAGAAGAGGGTGGGGGCTTGAACCCAGGTCTGTTTTTTTTCAGCCTGTGCTCTTAACCCACACAGAAAGGCCTCTTCCCACTTACACAAATGTATTCAACAAAATGTTACTCTGGATACAATGGAGGCATTAAATGTGTGCTGTAGGCAATGAAGGTTTTGGCCTCAGTAAGGGGGAAAAAAAAATCAATGTTGGCTTTTGTGGGGAAGGCTTTGTGGAACCAAGTCTAGTGTAGTGATTGAGAGCCTAGAATGTAGGACCAGACTGCCTATGGTCTGAAACTCACTCCATTGCTTACTAACTGGACAAGTAATTTACCCCCTCAGTTTCCCCAACTGTAAAATGGGTTCATAGGGTTCAAGTAAGAATGGAATGAGTTAACGTATGTACAATGGTTAGAACACTGTCTGACACATACTGAGGCTGGATTGTAGCTATTATTAGTTGGGAGAGACATTCTCCTCTTTGTACTTGGTATTTTCTGTTGTGTTGTATGAGTTTCTACTATGTAACAAATTCCACATTCCCCACAAACCTGAGTTTCCCAAGGGTGGGAACTGGGTTGTTTTCATCCACATGTCCCTGGCTCCTTCCACACTCACTCAGGGTAAATGCTCACTAACCGTTCAGTGAACAGATGAATGGATGGTTGTAAGAATTCTGAAGAAATCTGGAAACAGTAGGGACAGAACCATTGAAATAAGGATGAGCACGGTGGCCATGGGGTAGTAAGAAAACCAGAGCGGACAGCAGAGAAGGAAGGTTAACGGGCTCCTGTGCTTAGGAGCTGGAGGCAGTGAGCTTCCCCAGGCGCCCTTGCAGTTGGTGCTTCAGGGCTGTCTTTGATGTTGAGGCTGGGCTGCTGGCCCCAAAGGGCATAATTACCAGGGAAGTGGCCTTGATGCTAATCTGCAGGGCTGTATTATTAAACTTTTCTTCTGTAGAACCCTTTTCTTTCCTTTGGCCTGGGAGAATTTTCTTCTCCTGCCCAGCCCTCCAGCCCCATCCATAATCATTCTAGATCCTTCTACAGCTATGTGTCAGATGCAGGGACAGTCTTCTTAAAGCTCACAAATCCAAATAACATGCTCCCAGAAGAATCCATGAGAGCAAGAGAGAGTGGAGTTTTGCCTCCAGGCTCTGGAGGTAAGGGACCAGAGCTTGGGCCCGCTTGTCGCAAGCTTTAATTTCGGACAATGCAAATAGTTTATTGATTTTTTTTATAAAAATAGGATTGTCTGCTATCCATATTCACACGATACCCAGTGTGTGTGTGCTGTGTGTGCGTGTGTGTGTGCGTGCGCGCGTGTGTGTGTGTGTGTGTGTGTGTGTGTACTTTGAGTTGGAGAGGCTGAATGGTAGCTTCTCATGGTGGGGGGAGATTTAATGAATAGTTGTCCTGAAGGTTAAGGAAACATGGAGGAGCCAGAGTTACTTCCCTCTGACATTTCAGGGTAGGCTTCTGGAGCAGGGGGAACTGTGTTTCCTTTGATCTCTGGATCTGCAAGGGCTGGGCTCAGACTCTCCACAAACCACAGGGCTGGCAGGAGCAGGTGCTAGAAAGCAGGAGAGGGAACGGGAGGCTGATGTGAGCCAATCAGGGCCCCAGGAGGCATCCCCTTGGGGAGAGCATGTGCCCTGGGAAGAGGTGCCCATGGTGAGTGTAGGTCCCTATGAATGGGAGCTGGCCCTCCACCACTTCTTCCTGAGGGAGTCTGGGAAGAATTAAAGACTTGGGACCTAAACAAGCTCCTTGAGTTGGGTATTGCTTTGCTCACAAGTTAGGCTTCCTGGCTATTGTGGCTCTCCCGGAGCTGGTGATGGCAACTCTAATGGCTTCTTGGCTGTGCTTTTCCCAGGGTAGGGAGAGGTTTCCTTTCCCCAAAGCCACCCACCACACCTGGCCCCGCTCGCCTCCCCCCAATTTCCCCTCCCTCATGCTGGTCATCTTCCTTCAATCCTGCTATTTAAAGATGTGTGCATAGAGCAGAGCCTCTCCCCTTAGATCTGGCAGACTCCCACCCCTGACTTCTCTCCGGAAGGACTTGGTCTTGGGGTGAACTGTCTCTCTGGAGTGGGCAGAGTGAGGGTGAGGGGGCCAAGGGCTGTAGCACAAACATAAATTGAAATTAAGGCCTCCAGTGAAGCCAAGATGTGGTTTAATTTCCCATCTGCATGATCACCATTACAATGCATGTTATTGGATATAAAGATAAATCCGGCCCTGTTCCTAATAGCTTTTAATTTCCACCAGACCTGATTATATTGATGTGGGCTCCTTGTGGGAGTTTCCCAGCATGCTTTTCCCCAGCATACTGACCGGCTGTTGTGGCCCCAGCAGGGAGGTTTGGGCACCACTCAGATGCAGGCCAGATGTGTCTGCTGCTGCTCTGGAAGACAAGCCTGTATCAGCCCCTTGTCCATGCAAATGGGCTCTGGGGTGCTGGGTTATCACCATGTCTTGGCCGGGCTGGGAGTGTGTTGGGGACCCTGTGTTGGGGAAGGGAGAAGATGCGGCAAGGAGGAATCTGGCCCGAGGGGTCGTGTCTGGAACGGCCCCCAGTGTGAGCATTCCCATCAGGCAGTGCTCTTAGCTGCAGCCCACCTTTGCCAAGGCAGGTGGACCAACCAGCTTTTCTTCACCTCCCAGTAACTGATGCCAGAGTACCAAGGTGCCAAGTGGGTTTCACACCTTTTTCCATCCTGCCTGGTGTGCACCTACCCCCTCCTCTGTCCTTTAAACTTGGTTCACATGTGACCCCTTCCATGTGGCCTGACATAAGCCTGCTGGGCAGACATTACTGCTCCTCTGGTTTCATTCCTGGTGCACTTACGTCTTTCTGTCTTGCATCATAGGCCCTTATTTCTGTCTGCCTGCTGCAGGTAGGTGTATGACTATATCTTTTTCATCTTTTTATCCCCAGGACCAGCATAGCACTGTCACAGAACAATAATAATAATAATAACAAGATTAATGATAGTACTTATCATGTATGGAGACCTCTTTGGGGTTAAGCATTTTACATATATTATCTCTAATCCTCACGATAACCCTCTAAGAGAGATAATGTTTTTTGTTTCATTTTTGGTTTTGTTTTCTCGTTTTATAAATGAGGATTTTGAGGCCCAGGGAAGTTGAGCAAGTTTCTCAAGGCCACACAGCTAGTAAGGGATGTGGCCTTGATTTGAGCTGGTCCTCTGAGTCTCTCTCCTTCCTGCTGCCTCTCCAGAGCAGGCTCCTCATTAGGAATCGGCTGACCTCAGGTTTTGACATAGGAGTGGGGGCCCATCCCTGTCTCCTGCACTTGCCTGGGAACACAAATGTGTCACTATCCCTTGTGCTGACCTCTGGCTGTGTGCAGTGACCAGAGACATTGGCTTTTCTGAAGGGCAAAGATCTCCAGCTGAAAGAACAGTGAACAAAACAACCATTCTAACAAGAAGGCTTTATCGGGCACTGGGTCTGTTTTTGGCCCAGAGGGACACACAAAGACGGTCCCAATCTGGGAATTTAGGATTCAGCTCACGTTGTCAGCTCTCATGGATAGGGATGGATAATCTCAATACAATAAACAAATATGATCTTGGTTTGGCTTTGGAATGCAGATTCCACTTAATTACATTTTGCTTGGGCTGATACAAAGGTTATTTTGAATCCCATAAGTTTATACCAACTTGGATAGGTGATGGGCACAGACAAGAGAGTGACAAGGTGGTGCCTAGAAACCAGTTTGGACCACATGTAGGCCACAAATATTTGAATCACAGACTGTCAGAACTGGAAAGGGCCCTGGAGGTCAGGTAGTCCAGCCTCTTCATTGACTGACGAGGAAACCCAGGCCCAGAGCAACGCTCTCTCACGCCATCTTTTCTCTTCTCTCCTGCTTGCTCTCAGGGCATGTGATTTTAACTACCCGTGCTACATTTTTCTTTTACTACCAGAATTTCTCCCTTCTTTGTCATTCTAAAGCTTACACATCTTTCAAAGTCTGGTCCACATACCACTTTTTCCCTGATGTCTTTCGTGATTTCTGCAAAGAATGGATTTGAGAATGACCCAGATGAACCTCCTTCCGGGGGATCCTTTTCTGAACTTTATCAGTTCCTCGCTCAAGACACTAATCCTGTTTTGTCCTACAATATTTTAAAATCTGTATTATCCCCACTATGGGAATGTGTAATCATTAGGGGCAGGATCCATATTTTATTCAGACCCCTCTCCCCTCCAGTGCTCATAGAAGATGACCAATGATAGTGGCAGAATGAGTCTCTCCCCGACTGGACTGTCACATGGAAGGGGGAAGTCGGGAGATGTGCCTAAGGTCACACAGCAGATTGGTGGTGTTACCAGGATTTGAGCTTGGTAGTCCTTCATCTCCATGATGCGGAGTTGCTTCTGTGAGCTCCTCTTGCGAAACTCTGCTATTTAGAGGCGGAATTGGGGATCTCAGCTCTCAGCTATTTAGGGGCATGGAGAAAAGGGGCTAGGCTGGTCAGCCTGGGCTAACGTGAAACACGTGATGGGCTCAAGGCAATTCATCCAGTGGGGTTGGGCCCCTGCTGGGTTCCAGGCACAGTGCCAGGTCTTGCAGAGGAGTCCAGGCTGACCGTGATCTGTTCCTTCCCTTTGGAGGTCCCTATCTAGGTGCTATAGTATCTTGCCATGAAAAAGATGATACAATAGAGGTTGGGATTCTTTCTGAAAGCAGCAGCCCAGTAAGACATCCTGAAGGGAGAGGGCCTGAAGTCAGGTCCTGGGATACGTTACCAGGCCCACAAGACAGAGAGAACATTTGGGTGGAGGTGACAGCGTTGGCAAAGGCAAGCAGGCAAGGAGAGGATGGGGTGATCTGAGGACATGGCTGGAGGGTAAGACGAGTGGAGAGAGAAGTCTGCAAAGATGCCCAGGCCATTTAACTCAAGAAGGTCCTATCCAATTCTAGGGAAGAAACATCAGGAACAACATGATAATAATGACTAATATTTACGGGACACTTCCTAAGTTGCCTGGCTCTGTTCTGAGCATTTTACCATGTTTCGCTCATTTGGTCTTAAGGGCTATCTGAGATGAGGGGACTATTATTCTTCCATTTTACAGGTGAGCAAGCTGAGGCACAAAGAAGCTAAGTACAGTGTTTAACGTTAGTAAGTGGTAGAGCCACACTTTAAACTTATGCATTCAGGCTCCATTCTGTGTGCTCCCAAGAGCTGCACTATATTGTCTCACAAAGAATTAATATACAGAATATTTTTTAAAACTACTGCATATCAATAAGAAAAAGACAACCCAACAGAAAGTTGGGTTACGAGCAGATAGCTCACAGAAGATGTAGTAAGATTTGGTGGAAAGAAGACAGGCTGTGGAGTTGGCTAGTCTTAATCGGTGACCTTGAGCAAAGCCGCGGCAAGTTACTTTCAAAGCCTTGGCTTATTCATCTGTAAAATGGGGACAAGAGAACCTATTACACAAAGAAACCTTGAAATGGAAATCAGGCTTCTAGGGAGACTCGAATTCTCAGATGGGGACAAAGTGGCTTAAACACATCAGGGAAATGGCCCACTCAGCTTCCTAGGGTTGTCACCCCAGGGCCCATGCACTTCACCCTGTCTTCTCCTGAGACATCATCTCTCACCATTCCCAGCCCTGCTATCCTTTCTGGGTGCTGGGCCCGAGGTGGAACATGGGTGAGCTGGGGGGCGCAGGTAGCCAGAGGAATGCTGCTACTGGGATGTGATCTTGAGAAAGCTACAAGGGACTGGGCTGAGACAGATGCCACTACAGTGTTTTTAACTCAAATATTCTATGATAACATCTGGGCAGAATGAGGGAGAATGACTGGAACGGAGTACTATTAATCTCTGTATTCACTAGTGCCTTGTGTGGTAGCTGATAAAAATTTTATGTTGAGGGAAGGAATGAAGGTGTGTGTTTTGGTACCAGCATACTAAAGAGCAGCTCTGTAGACTGCCTGGTTCTAATCACCTGCATGTCATCTCATTTAATGTGCCTCATAACCCAGTGAGCAAAGCATGTCACCCCCATTCTTAGGTATAAAGGGAATGAGATTCAGAGAGGCCAAGCAATGTGCTCCAGGTCACACAGCTTCTAAGTGGCAAGGTCTGGGCTTGGACCTAGAGCTTTTGCCCCCAAACCCCAAGTTCTTTCTAGTAACAGTGACTCCAGCCTAGGACTGGTCTAGAGACTCTCAACAATTTCCATTTCCCTCACCATGGCAGTTATAGAGATGAAAAGGCAGATGATCCTTAATTTTGCTGCTGCTGTTTGTTTTGATGGTGAAGGGGCACCAGACTCAGACAGTTTTACATTCTTCCTCGAAGTGTGGAGAGAAAATCCTACCTTCTAAAGCTGTTAAATACCCTTTGCAGGTTAGAGATTACAAGGAAGCTCTCAGAAGCAGCAAACGAATTATCATCCTAGTCAGATGGCCTAAATTGAAATGATAATCATAGTGATAATAATGGTAGTGAGAAAATGAGTGATCAGTTTCTGAGCTCTTATGTGATAAGTGCTTTTCTCTGTCATTTCGTTTAATCTTCACAAGTGTCCTGTGTAGTAGGTGTTATCATGATCCCCATTTTGCAGGTGAGAGGCCTGAGGCACAGAGAGGTCAGTCACCTGCCCAAGGCCATAGCGTAGGAAGTGGTAGGGCAGGATCTGAGCCCAGAGCAGTTTGATTTCAGCTCATAGAGATGACTCGGGCCACCTCTCTGTCTGTGCCCTGAGGCCTACATCACCTTTCATTTGCTGTCTGGATTGTAATGCCTGTTCACTGGCCTCACCATATTGAATCCTCCCAACCACATCTTCAGGAGACACAGATTTAACAGTCTCATTTAACAGGAAACCAAGGCTTGGGGGGAAGGAGGGGTCTGCCCAAGGTCACACGGCCAGGGAAGGGTACAACAGAACTCTAGTTTTGATGCCTGCACCCCAGGAGCTCTTGAGGACCCACCTGCGGTGCGTGCCTGCAGCTCTGCAGGACTCCTTCCAATATTCCGGCAGGTGGGCTGCTTTGCCGTTGGACTCCAGTTGGTTGGTTCCAGAACCATCAGCCGTGCTCCTCAGTCAAGCAGAAATGTCTCGTGTTCACAGGTGCCTCTGGCGGTGTGTGCATGTGTCGTGTTTTGCTTTTCCATTTAGTTCATGGCAGGCGCTGCATTTCCAGAGAACCCACTGGGTGAATTTCAGCAGATTTAAGACAATTGCAGGCAAACGCCCTGCCCCAGGATCATGCCGCAGCAGTGGACACTGAGCAAGCAGCATTGTTTGGTTAAGTTGGCACCTCTGTAAGTTACCCTGAAATCAGAGTGGGATTCTTTATAGAAGGTTATCCTACACATAAATCATCATTAGACTACCTCATTTTTGTTTAATGCCTACCTAACTGTGCTGTAGTCTAAAAATGTGTGTTTAGTGAAGTCAAGGGTTGCAGGGAAATTATAGGGTTTTCAAAAACCCATTTGCTTTGCTGGTGTTCACATCAGAATCAATCTTGCCTTTAGTTCTCAATCTCATCGCAAACATGCAGTATTGCTCGCCGAATTCTGGCATTTAATGTAGGGTGGCATTTATTCAGAAGAAGCCAACGGTGCTTACAGAATGGAGGAGCTATGTATAGATGGCACTTCCTGCCAAGCCCATGATTTTGAACTCGGTTGCATATCAGTGAGACTTTGCCACCAGAACCAGAGCCACTGGGGACAGCGCTGTGGTTCAGAGCAGAGGCCCGTGCTGGGGGGTGGTGAGCAGGGTGGTCTGCATCCGAAATGCCGCAGCCTCATGCACTAGCACGTAGTAGGCACTCAGACAGTGTTTGTTGAATGCCTAGAGGAAGGTTTAACTAGAAGGGTGACTGACGCTTTGGATTAGATTTTAATTGGGATGAGTTAAAATGCAGGGAAGGGTGTGATTTTACTTGGTTCTAGGGCTGCTAGAATCAAGTTTATTCCTGTTTTGCCCCAAATAAGCAGGGAGGGCTTGGAGCCTCTTTTGGGACAAAGCAAGGCTCTGCAGCAAAGTAAGAGTGTGGGCTGTGGCCTCAGAGAGACTTGCGTTCACATTCTTCTGTGCCATGCAGACCTGGGCAAGTCCTTTAACTTCTCTGAGTGTCACTTTGCTCAGTCATGAGGATTAGAAATTATATACTTTTTTCTATATAGAGAAATATATTTTCCACCTATATTACTTACTTTTCTATGTAGATCTGTTTTCTACATATCAATTCTCTATATTCAGTTTGTTCAATTTTTCCTAGTGCTACGCAGACACATGCCCACAAACTGGTGCAGCGTCAGGTTAGTCATCTTCTCCCTTCAGCATGGAAGGTCTCTGTGAGGAATGTGCACTTACGTGTGAGCATACAGGTGTGAGCATTTAGGAGGGTGGACACTGCTGTCCTTACACAGGGGGTCCCGTGCCCTTCAGGGCTGAGGGCGTGAGGACAGGATGGTAATGAGACCAACCCTCATGGCGGGGCAGAGGCAGGGAAGCCCTCGGTGTTACCCCACAAGGCCTAAGCCCAAGGCCTAACTAACATTGCGCTCCTGGCTTTTGTAGTCTCCCTGTCCTCTTGCTTTGTGCAGAAACCTCCAGAACTTAGGCATGGGCTTCTGTTGGCTGCCAAGCCTGCCTTTCACAGTGGAATGCCAGGTCAGGTGGAAGGAACTATGCACAGCCCTGAGCATTCCACTAGGAGGGCGGGAGGGGCCCCGTGGCTCGGACAAAAGCCTCTAAGTTGGAGGTACTTTCCTTTCATATCTAAAGACTCCTCCCCTCCACTTCAGGGTCAGAGCAATTCGGGGCTCAAAGTATGTCTGAATGCTCAGGGGCAGGGAATCTGCCAGAATCCAGGAAGGTCAGTTGAGATGCAGACAACTGGGTGGGAGAAGGAAGCCTGTGGAAGTCAGTGGCAGTGGGGTGGCAGTTGGGGCAGGAATGGAGTCTGGGGTTCCGGGTTCAGCTTCTGCTTGGGCACTGGTGCAAGCCAGGTGTGGGGTTTGTTTCATCCCATGTGGAGGCCTTGTGGGCTCTCTGAGACTTTGTGAAGCAAAGGAATCTCTTCTGAGATCATGCAGCTGGGGTCCCTCTTCACCGGCCCACAGAATGGAGCACAGAAAGGGAAGGAGCCTGCATCTAGAAAGTTCCAGAGTCTCCCGTTATCCACACAGGCCTCGGGAAGCCAGTTTGCAAAGCCTGATGGGATGCAGTTGTACCCCTCAGGGCCCATGCCTGGGAAGGGGCACCAACTCGCATCTGCTGGTTCTACCAGGCCATAGCTGTGCGATACCGTTTCTTACGTGGATTTCATCCCTTAAATCTATCTAAATGGCTATGTTGGCATAAGCAACAATCAGTTGATTGAATTTTTAGTTCATTATTTAATTTAGCAAATGTTTTTTGAGCACTTACTGTGCACAAGATGCTGTGTTATGTAGACAGCAATTCCCAAGTGTCGTTGCTTGAGAATCTCAAGGGATCTGGAGAAATTCCTCTTCTCACACACCAAAGAAACTCATTTTAATTAAAAAATATATATATGTGCACGTGTGCAAATAGTATGCATGATATCATTTGTACATATTGAATATGTACCTATATGTAATCACACACTCACACATAGACTCACAATTTTTTACCCATGGAAGGGAGGGAGAGAATCACCTGTGTAGACCTCCAGAAAGGCCCCAGAGCAGAGCCCCAAGAGAGACACCTTGGCCTGCTGTCTAGGAGAAAGGGCATCACTCCTGGAGCATCTAGCTCAGGAGTGTGTCTGGGTGAGCAGGGGTGGTAATGCTCAGGTCTTGGCTTTTTCTCTGAACAAAGGGCAGCTCCCCATTCCCCTCTCCCCCTCTATTTTTGGGGGAGAAGTGAGGGTGGACTAGGTGTTTGAATTTTAGGGACAGCCTTGGATCAATCGCTGTTTAATGAGGCCTATTATGTGTAGGAAGGGTGGGCAGAGGCATGGAATATGTGGGGGACACTGTGCTTGCCTTTGAGGGGTTTGCTGTCTAGCACACAAGAGGAGCTTGGGACGCAGGTGGTCCCAACACGAGGTGGAGGGTGATGAGAATGCAGGAGAGGTATCAAGTTCTCTGGGGCTCAGAGGTAAGGGAGACCCATTTCTATGATTAGAGAAAGTGCCCTGTAAGAAGTGGTACTTCCCACGGGTCCTGGAGAATGGATCACTTTGGCAGTCTGAGCTCCTGCAGGGGAGCATGTTCTAGACCTGTCAGCCCTCAACTTTAGAACCACCTGGGGAGCTTTTAAAAAATACCAATGTCCAGGCCCAACCCCAGAGCACTCAAATCAAGTAAGACCCAGGCATCTGCATTTATTAAAGACTCCTACATGATTCCAGTGGGCTGCTGGGTTCCAGGTAAAGGAGGCCCTAAGAGCTGAGAACAATGTCTTGCTCTTGGGGAACAGCCTGGTTTGGCTGGTGCTCAGGATACGTTAAGGGTAGAGTATAATTTATGCTGCATGAGTTGTATGTAATAAAGGGCAATGGGGAGCCATTGAAGATTTTGAGCAGGAAATGGTCTAGAAGGACGTTTAGGATTTGGTCTTCAATGATCAAGGATATTTCCAGAAAAGTGGAGATCATCCCTGGCCTCAGCCTCCTAGAGGGCATTGAATTTCCCAGAGGTTCTCACTGGGCATCCTTAGGCAGGTGGGTGCAGAGCAACCTCTCTCATATACCCCTACTCCCATCTTACTCCTGTCCCCTTCCCTGGGCTGCTGTCCCATAACCCAGGGCGCCAGCAAGGAAAATGTGGGAGCTCATTGAAATCTCACAGGAGGCTTTAACAAATAAAGATACCTGGGTCTTACTGTGTCATACCCAGAGTTTAATCAATATGGGAATCTAAGGCAAACTAAATAGTCTCTTTCTTTTTATAGTAATAGTAATAAATTTGTATTGTGCTTTTACAGTTCACAGCACAGTTTCATATATATTTCATTTTCATAATGATTCTGCATAGTGTGGAAGCAATTATCCCCATTTACAGATGAGCAAATGGAGGCTCAGAGAGTTTCAGTGACTTTACTCTGCTACTTCTCCAGTGCCTTCTAGACTTGGGAGAAGATAAAATTGTGACAGTGGGGGTGGGCAATAAGGGCAGCATTTGTTCAGCTTCTGGACCCATGGGCCAGACACTGTCACAGATGCAAACTAGTATTTTAAAGATGGGGTGTCTTGTCTGTTTCCTCATGGTCTGTAGCCCACGATGAATGGGAAAATACTTGCCCTGACCAGCAGACCAGAAATGGATAAATAAAACCATGATAGTACTACTACTCCATGTCAGTTTTATGAGCTTACCTTGTGAAGGCCCTTTTGGGTTGTTTGATCTCACTTTATACTTGTGACAAGTGGTATCATCTCCATTCTCAGATGAGGAAACTGAGGCTCGGGCAAATGCCTGGCTCAAGGCCAAATAGTAGCGTCAGAGTGGGACATGAGTTTGTGCTTTGTGGAGTGTGTTGATGCTGTACTAGTTGTGGTGTGGAATTTGTATGGGGGATAATAAAGTATACAGCACTTGCCAGGCATTTTATGAATTAATAGCTTTATATAAACTAATTCTTTTAGTTTTCTCAATATCATTATAAGGTCGGTGGAATTGTTATTATCCCCACTTTAAAGATGAAAAAAATAAAACACAGAGAGGTGAAGTAACTCGCCCAAGGTCACACAGCTAGTAAGAAATAGAGTGGGATTCATTCCCAAGCCATCCAGCACCAGAGCCCACTCTTCATCTTTAGGCCATAACATCTGGGTCTCTCAGTTCTTGGCTCCAGAGTCTTCCACTGGACTGGACTATCTGCAGGAGGAAGAAGGGAAGACCACCGATAGCAGGCCTCAATTTGGGTCCAGATCTGAGGCCTTAGTCTGAGCATGTCCAGCTGTGAGGTTTCTGTTTTTGTTTTTTTTTTTTCCTTTTTGTCTTTTTTACTGACCGGTAACGGGATCGCAACCCTCGGTGTCGCGCCCATACTGCTCTCAGCCAGTGAGCGGGAACCAGTCTCCACATGGGATCCGAACCCTCGGCGGGAGCACCGCCGCGCTCCCAAGCGGCGCACTCTCCAGTGCACCACCGGGCCAGTCCCAGCTGTGAGGTTTCTGCTGGAAGTTGAATGTCTGGATGTCAGGCCTCATCTGGAGGCTAAGGCTTACTCTGGAAGTTTGGTGTCTGGGTTTGAGGTCTCATCTGGAAGTTGAATGTCCAGGTGTCAGGCCTCATCTGGAGGCTAGATATCAAGGTGTGAGGGCTTACTGGAGGCTGGACGTTCAGGTGTGAGGCCTCCTCTGGAAGTTGAGTGTCCAGGTGTGAGGCCTCATCTGGGGGCTGAGTGTCCAGGTATGAAGCCTCCTCTGGAACATGAGTGCCCAGGTGTGAAGCCTTATCTGGAAGGTGAATGTCCAAGTGTGAGGTCTCATCTGGAGGCTGGGTGTCCAGGGGTGAGGTTTCCTCTGGAAGTTGAGTGTCCAGATGTGAGGCCTCATCTCGAGGCTAGGTGTCCAGGTGTGAGGCCTCTTCTGCAAGGTGAATGTCCAGGTGTGAAACCTCCTCTGGAAGGTGAGTGTCCAGGTGTAGGGCCGCCTCTGGAGGCTGGGTGATCAGTCTTGAGTCATCTTCCTGAGGGCCTGCCTGGTCCATGGGTGAGGCTTTACCTTATTGGATGAGTGTCCAGATGTGAGACCTCACTCTGGAGGCCAGGTGTGACCTCTTTACGCCCCCTCTGCCTCTTCTCTCTTTCCTTTGGGTCATTTTTCTAATAGTCACCAGCTCTCCCAGAATGTGGTAGGGGTAGGGCTAGAAAAGTGGGAAGGGGCATGGCTTTTCTAGTTCCAGCTCTGGCATTAAATCACATTATGACTTCTCTCTGGATGGCAGTATCCTCATCTGCACACAAAGGGGCTGGAACAGATTAACAGCCCAATTTAACAAACTTGACTGAGCCTACATGCCCCACATCATTCTGGGCACCAGGGCTGTGATGACATGTCTGTGCCCTGCAGGGAGACAGGCAAGAGAAGAGCTCCAACATGGATATTCCTTAAACTTTCCCAGATGTGCACAAAGCGACATGGACAGGAATAGCTACAACAGCCATGTTTGTGATAGCAAAAAACCAGAAACCAATCTGGATAAATTAAACCTGCTATATTCATACAATGAAATACTATGCTGCAGGGGAAAGGCATGAACCACAGCTTTACAAATCAGTGTGGACACGTCATAAAAACATGTTGGATGGAAAACGGCAAATCGCAGAAGGATGCATACATTATGGTACCATTTGTGTGAAGTTTGAAAACACGCAAAACAGAATTCTGTATTGTTTCTGGATACATACATATGTAGCAAAAGTATAAAAACATGCATGAAAATGATAAACACCATATTCAGGGTAGTGCTTACCTCTGAGGAGGAGGCAGTGGGCTTGTGCAGGGAGATACAACTGTTTTCAGAATGTCTTATCTCTTAAAACGGTTCTTCTAAAAAAGATCCGAAGAAAATATAGCCAACAGAAACATGGATCTTTTTACATTCTTTTTATGCTTTTCTATATGCATGATATATTTCATTAGAAAAGAAACCATTTCGGGCCGGCCTGTGGCTCACGTGGTAGAGTGCGGTGCTGATAACACCAAAGCCCCGGGTTCAGATCCTATATAGGGATGGCCGGTTTGCTCACTGGCTGAGCGTGGTGCTGACAACACCAAGTCAAGGATTGAGATCCCCTTACCGGTCACCTTTAAAAAAAAAAAGAAAGAAAACAAACCATTTCAACACAATATGCAAAGTTCTAGGAGGGGTGAGGTGGGCTTTGTGATACTCAAGGGTCGGGGGACCGGGAGTGCGGAGAGAGGAGGTTGCTGGTGAAAGTAGATTCAGGGACTGATCGTGGGGAGTGTGCATTGGTGTAGCTGGGGAGGCGACAAGTGCACATGCCCACATCTCATCTGTTCCCTTGGTGACCTATTTCCTGTCCCCTCTTCCTGGGCCACCTTGGGCAGGGTTGGTGCTCAATAGTGTTAAATAACAACAATTAAAAGTGGTATAAATATGAGAGGGGAGGAAATGCATCTGCCTCGGGATCCCATTGTAATCTGTTTCCCAGTTTAATGAGAGTCTGGAGACCCAGCGTGAGGCCGCTGAAAGTTAAGAATACCGGGAGTATTTATGGGGCTGGGAGGCCTTCTCGTTCTGCCACTCTCTGAAGGGCTGGGAGCCCAAGAGGGTCCTGGCAGCCCTCTGTCCTGTCCTGAGGGGCAGTCAGAGTCAGCGGCCTGCAGACTTGCGAGAGCCCAGCTGGGTGGGAAAATGATTTGGGGGAGGTGGTCAGGCTGGATAATTACCCCCACTGAGAGGCCTACTCCCAATTCCAGCTCAAATTACAAGAGAAACCTGGGTGTCGAGGTCATAGCAAACAGGGAAACCTGAGAGAGAAATGTGATCTCCTGCCCCCACCCCCAACCCCCCCGGGGGCGGGGCCTGCCTTGAGGCCTGGAGAACAGAAGGGTATCCTGGACAGAGGGTAGGGCGGGGTGGACAGCTGCTGCCTTCTTGCTTTGGCTCTTAGAAGCACCCAGTTTTATTTCAATTTTCCCTGAGATAATGAGTTCCCCTGCCCTGCTCTTCTATTTCCCTCTCCCTGTTACATACCCAAGTTCCCAGGTGGCACATGCTGGTGGTAAAGTTGGTTTGTTAGGATTAGAAGGGGTCTTGGAAATCATGGAGCCCAGTCCCCTGGGTATTTTATACAGATGCCATTTGTGGCCTTGACTGGACCTGGGACCTAGGTCTCGAGGAGGATGAGGGAGTCTTTCTCATTCTCAACAGAGTGGGTTCGTGTTGAGATCCTCTAAGATCTGGAAGTACTGCAGAGCGTACAAAGAACAAATAATTAGTTAGCGTGCATGTTCAGTTTGTGTATCTCAGGACAGAGATCGTACCTCGTTTATCATGTGTAGGCATTTAGCAAACATGTTCCTGAAAAGTAGTGTATCAAAGCTCGTCTTGAAAGGAGGAGTACTCTTTTTAGGGAAACCTTGAGGTGATGTTGGCAAGTGTATGGATAGTTGGTATGCTTGCACACTGTCGATACAAATAGACACTGGGACAGCCTTTCCGGAAAGCCATTTGGCAGTAAGTATCGGAAGCCCTAAATGTCCATATCCTTAGGGCTCTATCCTTAAGAAATAACCAAAGATGGCTATAAAGAATACCGTTAACTGCAGTGCTATTTACAAGAGTGAAAAATCAAAACTCCTAAATATCCAATCATAGGGAAATGATTAAATAATACAATGAAATATTTTTAATTTATTTTCAACTACATGAGAAAAAGATCATGATGTGAAATGGAAAAATAATGTTATATATATAGTAAAATTGCAGTTAGTTAAAAATACCTACACGATGTATATACCTCATAGATGGCTATCTTGAAAGAAATACTTGAAGACTATTAGTGATTGTCGTGCTTATCTCTGGGTAGTATGATTAGGATTGATTTCTGGTTTCTGTTTTATAGTTTTTTTAATTTTTGAGCATGTGTTGAGAAGATTAGATATGAAGTAGTTTTGAAAACTAAAAATTCATATTTGAGTCTGGGTACCTCAAAAAGTAGCTGCTGCTTCTGCTTTTTTAGGAAGTTCCTCTTTTATGAAGGTCCTTTTTTATATGGAGCTAAAATCTGGTGTCATGGGCCAGCCCGTGGCTCACTTGGAAGAGCGTGGTGCTGACACCAAGCCAAGGGTTAAGATCCCCTTACCAGTCATCTTTAAAAAAATAGTAAAATAAAAATAAAATCTGGTGTCATGAAATTCCACCCTTAGGTCCTCCTCCTACCGGCTCCCCACCCCTGAACTTCCACAGAACAAGTTTCCTGCTTTCCCGCTGTACTCTTCAGTTGCTTGAGAATCGTTCTCATCCTCTCCTGTACGCTGTCACCTCATGCCAGGGTCCCCTTCTGCTGGCTGAGCAACCCCATTTCTGCAGCAATCCCTTCTGGGATATCATCTGATCTGATCTCAGCCCGGGTGCCACCTCTGGACATGCCTCAGTTTGTCAAGGTCTTTCTCAAAACCCAATCCCAAAGTGAGTGCCCCATTCACTTTGTACATAGATGATATGAACAGAGGGTACAGTGACACTACCATCCCCCGCTTGGTCTGCACGTGCCATTTCTGCCAGTACCACCTGGGATCAGTTTTTCACCAGTCATCTCATGGTTTTGGTTCCTTGTGTGCACTGGCTTTTCATAGCTCTGGGCCCTTTACCTAAATTTCTCAATTTCCTCATTTCTAAAATAGGAATAATAATAGTTACCTGTAACCCAGATAGTAATAGAATGGCCTCTGCCCCTTAAGAGCTACAAAAATTGGCTGCAGTCTTAATTACACATCCTTGGAAATGCCCCGTGTCCTTCCCGAGATGTCTGCTGGTTGCCAGGAAGGCCTGTGTTCTCACAGTGGTGGCTGGCTCTGGCTTCCCCCACTCTGCCAGATCCTTGCTCTTTAGGTTTCAGGGATGTTTCTCTGTCTCTTCCCTGATGCTGACCAAATGTAGCCTCAACCTCCTTCCAGATTTTCACAAAATTCCGCCCTCACATAGAACTGCGCGTATCTTACAGACCTTCCTGAAGGTTTTTTGAGAGATCAGATGCCATTGGTCACAGAATGGCATCCCTGTCCCTAAGAGTCCATTGGGCACCCTCCCTGTTGAGTGTCTTACCTCTCTGTCCCCAGTTCTGAACTGGGGCTGCCAGTCTGTCCTCTGTGCCCTGCAGGAAAGGGCTCTGGGCTGCTTTTCTCTTTTCCACTTCCCAGTTTAGCTTTCCTAATGGGGAGAACACCTTGTTTCTATGATGGTGCATGTGTGTTGATCCATCTGGATCTTTCACATAATTTCAGGGAGTGTATTGATGTGTATTAATACATTTAATAGTAAGAACACCTTTGATGGTGAGCTTCCTTCTCCTCCTTTCCTCTGGCGGCTTTACCTGAGAGCAGGGCTTTCCTCCTCCCAGGACAAAGGACCTTTGCTCTGGGTGCCAGAGGATGGAGCAGGAACTCCAGATGAGCTGTGGAGTTTTTGTGGGACGGGTGTTGGTGTGATGTCTTGTCTCAGCGATGAGGTAGGGGACGCTGTCCTCACTCTGTGGCCAGGTGCTCCTTTGTTTCCATGGTGTCAGCCTCAACCCTTGGAGGCTCCCTGTGGATGGGGAAAATTGATCATCTGATTTTGTGACTCCATTAAAAAGAAAGGTCAGAATTTCTTAAGAAGGTTAAAAAACAAAACCAAGAAGCTTTTTTAATGGCTTGTTTTGCATTTCTGACTTGGCTCTGCAATTTGATTATAGTCAAGAGGAGATGTTGGCTGCATGGAATTCCTGAGCAAGTGGGAATCTTCCAAAGGGAAGCTCTGGCACAGGGGAGAGAGTACAAGCCTGAGGAAGTGGGGTCAGGGGCTAGGTCTCAGCTGGGTCTCACCTTGGGCAGGTTACTTACCTCTCAGGACTCCCTCATCTGTAACATGAGGACACTGATAGAAAGTCATTATTTCACTGGTATTATTTCCTTGGCATCACCTCAACCAGGAGCCTGAATCAGCTTCTAATATTTCCTTAAGGGATCTACCTCTTTCCTTTGGGGAGATTCTTTAAACCCTCCTTTCTGTCATAAATTAGCATTCACATAATCCATGTTCCCTCTCTCTGGTCTTACAAGTGTTGTACATTTCCTTACAAGTCCTGGACAAATCTTTTGGGGCTCCATAGAGAAAGAGGAATTAAACTCAAGTGCTGCCCAGTGACTTGCAACAGAAATCACTGAAAGCCTCTGAAACATTGTTTCCTTGGAAGACAGATCTCAGAGTTTGGTGCCCCAGGGAGGTGCTTCCCAACCGTTTTCTCTTCCAGCACAGGCAGAACAAATATAATATTGATTTGGCACATTGGGGCAAAAGGAGCAGGTTGTCTATGGCTGGGGTGACCAGTTCCCCGTCATGGGGGGTGGGCAGGGGTGTCTGCCTGTCTCAGGTCCTGCCCTGTCTTATCTCTGGCTGAGGGATCTCAGCACAAGAGAAGAGTCAGGTGGAGACTGTGAATCACATGGTAGGTAGGTAGGTAGGAACCTGTAGGTAGGTGAGGGGTTCAGTTTGGATGCTGTGATTTTCAGTGGGCAAGAAGGTACCATGATACTGAAGAATGGTCCAGGTAACTTCCCTACAGCCCCTTCTCTTTTTCTCCTTCCTCCTCCTCCACATGACTACCTTCTGACGGGACTTCAATTACAAAGTCACTGTTTCAAGAATAGCTAAGATGGGATAAGCCAGTACCTGTCACCATCAGCTTTCAGATCCCTCCTTCTGCTGCTGGTGGTGGAGAAGGATCCCTTGTGGCCCATGGTCCTCATTTCATCTTCTTTCTGTGACGGTGTGCATGAGTGATCCACCCCCTCTCCCACCCATGTGCTTCCCCACTGCACCCTCCCATTCTGAGCCTCGAGTCCTGGCCCACGATATAGTCATAGCTCAGGTGACAGTCAGGGGAAGCTTCCTTTCTCAAGGAGAACTTTCGACATGAAGATCAAGGAGCAGTGACTGTTGAGGGGAAAGGGTGACGGAGACAGAGTGACGGCAGTGAGTTGAATTAATTCCCTGGTGTCGGATTTAATGAAGGGCTGCCTTCTGCACTGCCGCAGAAAGGCACATCATGAGTGCTCGGGCAGGGTGCACGCACAGCTCCAATTAAGAGTTTCTGCATCTCGCAGGGGCAGGGTGTCTTTGAATCTCCAGACTCTGGGGGTTTTCTGCCCCCTCCCCCTTCCAGGCTTGCACAGCCCTAATCCAAAAATCAGGGATCTCTGCTCCTCTTAAAGAGAAAGGACCCCGGGATCTTTTTAAGCTGCCTCTGTATATCCCCGGTGGCCTTTTTGCTCTCTTCTCCCCTAGTCATCCTTAGGTAAGGCTCGAGCCTCTCCTTTGCAAACACTGCCTATTTCACCTCGTCTCTGGTGACTGAATCCTCAAATCATGAAGGCCTAGAATTGGGAGGGGACCTTGGAGACACTTTAGTTTGGAGTCACATAGTGACAGCATTGGGTTTAGGGTCTCTAGAACAATCTCTCTGGCCTCCTGTGACAGTTCTGGCAGCGTACAGGGTGAACAACAGCTGTGTCTATGGGCCTCCAGTCCAGGTACTGGGGACAAATCCACCTAAGTCACAGGTCTCAGCTGCTAATTCCAGGTGGTTCTCACAACCATAACTGAATCATGGCAACTTAGCCACGTCTCACACTTGATGATCAACAAACGTGTGCCTCCATCATCTCATGCTCTACTCACTGTACTGACGGCCCGGGAGATGTTTATTACCCTTGGGTTTGAATCCTAGCTCAGCCACTAATACATGACCTTGCACAACTTCTAGTGCTTAACTTTTTAAAGCCTCCTTTTCTCATTCAAAAATGGAGAATAATAGGACATCGCACAAGTTCATAACAGAGTAGACTTTCACCTCTCATTTTCTAAATGAAGAATAAGGCTCCAAGGTGAAGTGACATGCCCCAAAACGCAGCAGCAGCAAATGGCAAAGGGAGAGTTAGCAAGCAGGTCTCCCACTCCCAGGCTTGTGTAGTGTTTACGTCACCTGTTGATAGAATGATGCTGCCTTTATGCTTCACCATCATATCATCATCATCATCATCCCAGCTACCATTTACTGAGCCTTTACTATGTGCCAAGCACTGCACTAAGTACTTTACAGACTTTATGTCATTTAATCCTGACAACAACCCTTTGAGATAGGTTTTACATTTATTCCCATTTACTTTCAGGGAAACAGAGGCTTGGGGAGGTTACACCACTGAAGGTCAAGAGCTAATAAGTGGCTTAAGCAGGATTCACAGCCAGGCCTGTCTGACCCCCAAGCCCATGCAGTTACTAATGTGTCCCCAACACTCCTGTCCTCCCACTTCTGCCACCATTCTTGGATCACAGCTCCCCTGGGACAGCTGTGGGCCAAGTAACAGGTGAGACTTAGAGACTCACTCTTGCTGGCTCACTGGGTACGCCTGTGTCCAGGCTCTGTGCTGGGCCTGGTAGAGACCTGCTCATCATCCTGGGTGTCCTTGTCTCACCACAGGGCCCTCATGCTGAAACCCCATCCCTGACATCAGAATCTGCAATGTTTCCCAACAGAAATGTTTCTTCTCCCTGGTTTTCAGAGTGGGAAACTGAGGTCTAGAGAGGAAACAGTACCCAGCAGGATCACACAGAGCCTTTAGCAAACCACAGCACCCTTTTCCCCAGACCCCGTCATCTCCCCAGGTCACCCTGTTGAATATGCCCAGATCCCAATGAGCAAAAAAAAGGACATTTCTCTGGCTAATACCAACTCAAAGAAGTTTTCTTTGTCCCAGGACCTGCTGGTAGCCCTTTCTTCTATGTGTGCTGGTCTGGAGGGGTTCTGGATTAAGCCCCTTAGGGGGTCCAGTGTCCTCTCCTGCCCTCTAGGGATCTCTCTTTTAACTCACCATTGGGTAAAATGTGCTGTGAGATACACTTAAAATTATATGTTCCCCCACCCCCTCCCTCTTTATTGATGGGACTATTAATGAGACTGTAAGATGAGCCACTGGGGTGAATAAACACAAATTATTGTCCCACCTTATGGGTTTTGGCTGACAAAGCTTTCCCTTCCTTGCTCAGCTATAGCTTTGATAATGAGCAGCTCTCAGCTTTTATAGGTGTTGAGTTTAGTTCCCTGAGGCTTCGGTGAAAGGGGCCTCCCAGAATCAGAGCCTCTATTTCCCATACCCTGGAAGTGGGACTTCTGATAGAAATGAGAAGGTTCATGCTAGGGAGAGAGACTGTGCCTTCTGTAATATACTCTGAATCATTTCAGCGAAACACACACACACATACACACACAGAGCAGAGGTTCGTGTATTGGTGGTGTTAAATAACAATTAGGTCAATGATGCCCTTTACGAAAAACCTTCTAACAAATTGCATCCATAATTAGCCCCTGTGAGAATGTCAGTCTGGGGAAACCCTGTCGGAAAGTAGATCCAGAAGCAGACCCAGCGCAACCTTGTTCCTCGTTCAACTCCTCTCCAGAGAGGGCAGAGCCAAAGCCCTGAGTCAATCTCTGTAACTCTTGTTGCCATGACCTTGAACAAGGGCACCATCCTTCACCTCCTGAGCCTCCACTTATACCCCCAGGTGGCTTCTTGGGTTACTGAGGAAGCTGTGGGTTTGAGGACACATTGCTAGCTCTGTGACTTAGGGCAGTGCTGGGTACCAGAAGCATCTGTGAAAGACGAGCACTTTCCTCTTCTTGCCCAAGGCTGCTTCTCCTCTTGCCTGTCTTCCTGCCCAAGCCCAGAGATGGTGCCCAGGCATGTTACAGAGAGAAGTAGCTTGAGAAGGGTGAGAAACTGTCTGAAATAATTCCATCCTTCCCTGGAGACTTGGCGTGAATTTTATCTAATCACCATGGCAACAGATAAAAAAAAAAAAGAAAAGAAAAAAGGTGTGAGCATATCGCCTTTGCTGTGATAATTCAGATTTATATATTCAGATCAGATTGGAGTTGGAGATTTTTTTTTAAGGGAGCAGATGCAGCAGAAGGTGTGACTGCAAATAATGTAGCACAAATGTTTGATGATCCTGCCCTTTAAGAAGTGGAACGCAGTTTCCTGCAGTTTTTCCAGAATATAATTATTCCATCAAACCCATTGCAATGAGGACTCATTACGGTCCTGGATAATGCAGAGTCACGTCCGTGCCAACAACACGCCTGCGCACACAAAAACACACACAAACACGCATGCAGAGACAGCCCTAGCCCCCGCCCTCTGCCTCTGGCTGCCCCCCAAAAGGGGTAAGGGGCCTGAGAGGGCTGTGACCAAGGGCCAGGCTGGGCAGCTCAAACATCACAGCTGGTGCAGGGGTGGGACCTCCCTCCCTCTGCTGACCCGCCCATAGAAGACCATTGCCATTTTGTAGAGGATAAGCCCTTGGAGGGTGGGGGTTCAGTCTCTGTCCAACCTGGGGGATTAATCCAGATATTTTCATAAATTATGTGATTCTGCTCATTTGCTCAAGGTCACACAGCAGTCGGTGGTACCGTCTCATCTACGCCAGTCTTCTGACTCCCAAGCTAGGGATTTTTCCAGTAGAAGCTTCACTTTTGGATTAGAATAAGCGCAGAGGCCTACACCGTGTTTTCTTTTATCCACGGCTTGCTCACCCCAGGGAAGACCAGCATGTGCTCAACAGCCCGTGAGCTTGTCAAGGAGTAGCCACACCCAGTAGATGCTTTATCAGTGTTTTTTGGGTGTTATCTTCCCCTTCTCTGTTCAACACATGTGCCTGCAGGTACTGCCTTTCAGGAGCTGGCAGTTTCTCCTGATCCCTTGGTATCAAGCCATTGGAAGTTCCTCCAGTGTGATCACCTTCATAATCAACTGTCCCTGGTGGACACTGAGAACATCCCTCCCATTCTGCTGAAGAGACAACAGTCCCCTGCCCCTACCCTGGGCCCAACAGAGACACAGGTGTCTTTACCTGCCCAGATCCCCCCAGTAAAGAGTAAGGGCAATGCCAGGGTATGTAGATTCAGGTGGGGGAGACAGCCCCTGAGCCCGGAGTCCCCTCAGTCCTGCCCCCACTTCTTGCTGGAGGATGAGTCCCCATTGTTCCCTCTCCTCCACCACAGATGCCCCCTTAACCAACATTTCCCGAATGAGAACCCTAACTCAGAAGGGTCAAATGGCTTGTTAGGGCAAAACGAGGTATAGAAAGCAGAACCTGCAACTTCCAGGCTATAGCAATCCTCAGTGCCTCTTGTCAACCAGATCAAGCCTCATTGGTCACACGGTACCCAGACTGAGGCTTGTCATCCTCTTGTTTCCACCTTGCCTGCTCAGGGTCCTTGCTGTGCTGGGTGTCTGCTACTATTAAGGCCCACCAGAGCTCAGGTTTTCAGAGACCCCTGAGGTTGTCTGTTCTAACGCCTCCCATTCGTCAGTCCTTCTTGGGACTCAGGGCTTGCTCTGCCTGCTGTGAGGGGGGCTCGTTCCATCCTGTGCTTTGGGTTGAATGTGTTGTAAGCCCAGGCAGAGCTCCCAGCCTGCCTGCACTGCCTGCAATTCAGCCAAGCCCAACATGCAGGGTTCCAGCCAATTAGGAACTCCTACCCACAGTCTGGGTTCGTCTGAGCTCTTGGCCTCAGCATCCTGCCAAGGGTCCAGGTGGCTGGCCACCTCCTCCCCGGCAGATGGGCCAGTTCTGAAGGCTAAGGTGTGCTGGTCGCACGGTGCTGCTGTCTGCTGCCCTCTCGGCAGAGTGCTCATGTAGTTCCACTTTATCTTTACAGATCTCCAGGCTAAGAGACAGGGAGTGTCAGAGACGAGGGCAAGTCCTCGCCCCTCATCCTGCCCACAGTCCTGCCTTCAGTGGCAGTACTGTGAGGCCTCTACCCCCTACAAGGAAATAAAGCCATTTCTCGGAGGACACTCCTTCCTCTGTACATGGTGCCCTCTGAATGGGGAGAGGCAAGCAGCAGATTGTTTGTGTTTGGTGTGTAATTTATTTACCTGGGAAGGCACAGCTCTGCGGCAGCATCTGGTTTCCAGCATGTTTTCAAACCCTTGTCCCGGCTCACACCCCATCTGGCCCGGTTGAGACCAGAGAACCAGGGCACAGGGCGCTAGAGGAGGAGCCAGCAGTTCTGGGCCCAATTCTTCCCTCCTCTGCATCCTGGTGTCGCGGCTGCTCTCTGGGAATGGGCGTGTTCCACCTGCATAGGAGATGGCTAAGGAAGACATCAGCAGGGCCAGACAAGGCTTGTGTGTGAAGGGTAGGTCCTGGGCTGCAGGACTGCAGAGATGACTAGAACCTCAACCTCCAAGCTCTGTTCTGGGGAGCCTGCCCTTTCAGCCAGCTCAGACCAGCGGCTGGACCTGGGCAGCGGGGCCCCAAGATCTGCCTGTAGCACCCTGGCCTCTGCACACCCACCCAGGAGTCAGCCAGCAGGCCTGATGGAGGTGGGCAAAGAAGGAGTAGGTAGTGTAGGCCCTTCTCTGCCACCCTAGATGGTTGGGTTTTCCCAAGTGGGATCAGCAGGCATTCAGGCCCCAGATTCCTTCACATATCAGCTGGGCTGGGCTGCAAGCAGCATGACCAGCCTGGAGCCTCAGCCCTCCTCTCCTCCGATCCACATCTCCAAAGTGGACTGCGGGCAAGAGGGGGCCTGGCACCTGCACCAGCTACATCCTGCTCTGTTTTGGGCTCCTCTCCGGAGAGTGTCCACAGTAGGTGCCCAGGGAGAGTCAGGTCTTGTGGCAAAAGCTGATGGAACTGACCATGGGGCTGGAGATGAGAAGATTTGGAGGAGACGTGATTCCTGCCCTCTTCTTCCAACATCTGAAGTGCTGTCAGAGGGAGGAGGGAGCGGACTTATTACATGAGGCTCCACGAGGCAGAATGAGGACCAGTGGGTGGACATTATGAGGAGGACAGAGGTGGCTCGATATCAGTGTGACTTTTTGACAACTTAAGTGGGAAAGCATTGGCTTAGATTCCTTCATGAGGTCGCTATTACTGAGCATCTCCAGACAGGGAGAGATAATAATAACGTTAGTGACCATTTATTGAGTGCCTGCTAAGTGCCAGATGTTCTAGGTCTATGTTCACTTTCTTTAACATAGAAAGTGACATGGGTTGAAAAGAATCTTAGTTCTTTTGTAAGTAAAGAACCTTTGTTTTGTTTTATTTTTCCTTAAGTAATAAAGGTCTTGATAAAGTCAATATAAAGTTTGGAAAATTATTCTGATAAGACCCAGAATCTCTATCATATGGGTAGATTATAAAGAGGTAAAGAATAGTTTTTTATGTCATAGGCAAATAAATGCATTAATTGGTAAACCAAGAAGTAAACCCATCAACAATGAGTGAACTTTGCTATAATTTTAACACATTTTGTAGCTTTTTTTCAGATGCAGATATGCTAAATCAGGCAAATAAATTTAACTTTCTTTTTTTTTTTTTTTTATCTTTTTTCGTGTCCGGCAACGGACTGCAACCCTCAGTGTCGCGCCCTTACCGGACCGGGACCGGCAACGGGATTGCAACCCTCGGTGCTGTGCCCGCCCCTCGCTCAGCCAGTGAGCGGGAACCGGTCTGTATGTGGGATCCGAACCCTCGGCGGGAGCGCCACCACACTCCCAAGCGGCACACTGTAGCAGTGCACCACCGGGCTGGCCCGGTCTATGTTCACTTTCTCATAACAATCTGCAATTTAGGTATTATTGTCCCCATATCACATAGGAGGCAATAAGTCCAAAGAAGTCAAGCAGTTTGCCCAAGGTCACACAGTTTGTAAATAGCAGAGCAGGCCTGTGTCCCTGAGAAAGCCTGTGCTCTTCTTAGTGTTTTTTGGGGCTCGTGGAAGGGAAACCTGTTGTGTGGGGGAAAGAGTCACCCAGATAATCTCCAAGACATTTCTCCTTACTAAAGATTTGATGGCCGACTGCCTGAAGTCATCCTTGCTAACCCCCTGCCTCTAATCACCTTGCATTTCAGTCTGACCCCAACACTCAGGTTCACCTGAACCCCTAGGCCAAGGCGACAGCAGCTTATAAAACTCTGCTGCACAAAGTACTGCATTCCGCAGGCACCGCAGTTGTGTGGGTTGGGCATCCTTCTCACGTGTTACCCCCTCAGGACCTGAGATCAGAGGACTCGGATGGCCTATCCATGGTGGGGAAGCTGCAAGCTTCTGTCACTCAGGTAGACCCCCACCTCCTGAAGTCAGCTCACTGTCCTGGCTGCCGTGGTCTGCTCCTTTGTATAATCAGTAGGATGTTCCATCTTTATTTATTTATGTATCTGTTTCTAAATAGGATGGGTTTTCATGGAGTCATCTATAACTCCCAGCCTTGCATTTAGCACTGTGCTCATGGTCTGTGTTTGAGGCGGGGAGGGGCACAAGACATGAGTCCTTATTGACTGACTGGCTGCTAGTCACCCAGGCCAAGGAACTAACAAGGTTGCTTGGTATAGGGTCCTTAAGCAGCCCCAGGCCAGGATGACATCAAGATAGTACCTCAAATTTGAAGAGGCGTAGGGTTTGGGGCTGCTAGAAAGAAAAGAAAAGAAAAAAATCCTCTGTGCTTGACTTGTTATGGAGAGAAGAACACTAGTCAGGGGAAGGTCTGGGTTTGAAGGTCAGTCGAGGCGATAAGGACTGGTCGTGCAGACTCTGGGAGGGAAGGCTGAGGCAGGGAGGTGGGCACAAAAGCTGGAGGGTGGCAGAGAGTCTGGCCTCTGGGCCCTGGGTGGTGGCAGTGAGGGTGGCCCTTGGTTTTGTGCAGGTGGATTGGATTCCCTCCTTCCTTCATCTATCACTTATCGAGTGCTCTCGGGGAGCTGCTGTCCAGAGGCAGGACAGACCTCGCAGACCTACCCGTTGTAATTCCTGTTATTCTGTGCTGTATTGGAGCTTGTCCCAAGTGCCAAGGGAGCCCAGGCCTTCCCAGGGACGTTCCATGGAAGACGTGAGATTTCAGCCCAGTTCTGAAGCCTGAGCAGGAGTTTGTCAGGCAAGGTGCAGGACAGGAAAGTCTTTCTTGGCCAGGGGAACAGCACCTTGCAAAGGCCTGGAGGAGCAACAGAGCCCCATGTGTTTGGGGAGCGACCTGTGGTCCCCAGGACAGGGAGAGACAGGAAGGATTGTCCCAAATTGCCAGCAGCATACACAAAGCTGGGAGTGTCAGAGGCTGCTAGGGGTTCTGAGGAGGAAGCCACATGGTCAGGCGTATATTCCAGAAAGGTGTCCCTGATGGCAGTGGAGATTCTGCTTGGATCTGAGGAGACTAGCGCCTCTCCGGAGGGCTTCAAGCACATCACTAGGTTCCACTGGGCTTTCCTTGGCCTCCCAGGTCCCTCTGACAAGGTTCTGCCACTTGGCCACACAATCAGGGGAGGACAGCCCTGGCATGAGGCCCAGGTCCCAGTCTCCTGACCTCTGACCTGCTTCTAAATGCCCACATCCGAGGCACCTAAACATTTGCAAAATGCTGGATTATAATAATAAAAATTCACTTACGTAGCACTTACTATGTGCCAGGCCCTGTTCTAAGCACTTACATATACTAATTCATTTAACCCTCAGAACAACCCTATGAGGAAGATGCTGTTATTATTCCCACTGTGCAGATGAAGACACTGAGGCACCGTGATGCCCCTGGGATTTGAATCCAGGTAGTCTAGCCCAGTCTCTTGGAGCTGAACTGGCTCAGCATAACGAAGCAGACAGACAAACTATGCAAAAACTAGCCTGCCAAGGGAGGGAGGGCTTTCCAGGGGGAACATGGGGGTGACATAAGTCTCTCTGGTACTGACATCCCACAGTCCTGGCCCTGGTGAGCAGGGGAGCAGGGCATGCTCTGGGTAGTGGGGACAGGAGGACCAGGGAGGGTGTCCTCTGGTCAGCGCTGACCCACGTCCACGGGAGGGCAGAGGGCTGGAGGGTAATTCTCTCCTGTCCCTTTCCCCCCCACCCCTCCACCCCTGGCCCACCCTGCCTTGGCCTAAAGGGGAGGAAAGCTCCCTCGGGGTGGAACCATCTCAACTCCCTTGGTAGCATGACCTGGTTTTTTTTCTGTTTTGCAGCCATGTGTTTTGTTTTGTTTTAATTGTCTCTTTCTTCTGAAGTATAACATGCATAGAGAAAGGCGTGCAGACCTTATGCATACAGTTCAATGAATGTTTACAAAATGAACATACCTGGGTAGCCAACCCCCAGATCACCCAGCCTCCCAGCCCGCCACAGTCTCCTGTGTGCCCCTCCCGGCTGTTACCCCCACCTCGGAATGCCCATGCTCCTGAGGCCCGCTGCCACAGATCAATGTCACCTGGCCGTGAACTTCAGACAAAATGGAAGCTTTTGCAGAGTGTTCTGTCAGGCCTGCCTTCTCCCACTCAGCGCTGCATCTGTACAGCTCACTTGGGAGGCTGCGGTGGCTGTTCTGGTGTGAATCAGGACAGGCAGCCCCTCGTCCGGACCACCTCGTCCAGCGCTTCCTCTGGGCTACCGGCCCCCATGGTGGAGTGAGGCAGCCCTGGATCTCAGTGGGAAGGTTGGGTCCAGGACATCTCAGAGCTGACATGGTTCATTTTCATGACTTGCTTCCCTTTGCCTGCAGTTTTTAGAACTTTCTCTTATCACCGGTGGTGGTCTCCTGTTGATCTCCTAGTCTAGAATCAAAGCCAGGCCTGCTGGGCAGAGGCTCCCTTTCCCATCCTCTGGCTCAGGCCCGAACGGGATGTGCAGATGTGGACTTTGTCCCTGGTGGGGCTCTGGTTACTGGGGTGACCAGTGGCTGGGGCTAGTTGGAGAGTGTAGGGAACACCCACAAGCCACAGACCTGGCAGGATGCCCAGGAGGAAGCTAGGGGACAGCTAAGGTCCCTTCCAACTCAGAAATTGCAGGAATCTAGGTTTCTTATGAAAGGCTCTCTTGCTGCAGGAAATGAAAGGGAGAGATGCTAATATGTATCCTTAAGGCCTCACCTGGCATCACCTGGGGCTTATTAGAAATGCAGACTCTCAGGCCCCACCCTGCCCCACAAGATCAGCATCTTCTTTAATAAGATGTGTTGCTAAGGCACATTCAGGTTTGAGAGGACCTGCTTCAGGCAGTGCACCAAGGTGGTCAAGAGCTAGACTTGTAGGCCAGGGTTTGGATCCTGGTTCAGCCACTTACTGTGTGATCTTAGACAAATTACTTAACCTCTCTGAGCTTCATCTATAAAATGAATAATAATAGTGCTTGCCTCACAGGGTTGTTGTGAGATTTAAGTGAGATAACCCCTGTGAAATACTTTGAGCAGTACCTAGCACATGGTAAGCAACAAATATTATCTGTTATCTATTACTGGGTGCCAGGGGCACTGAGCAAGGGGCGATTCTCACGTCATCTCATCCAACTCTCACAATAACCCTGAGGCAAGTAATATTCTTAGGACTGTTTTCCTGATCAAGGAACTCATTTTTCGGCTGAATAAACTGAGGCTGATGAACCACTGTGTTCCAGGAGACAGAAGGAGACAGTTTAATAGAAGAGTTCTCTTTCATTGTGGGCTGGAGCCACCTCTTCACGTAGGTCTGGGATGTGATACCCGTAGGCTATAAACTGGCTGCTAGTGTGTTTATGGATATTAAATTCTGCCTGTTAATCGCTGAGGATTAATTGTTAAGGATAAACACAAGGTGTTTGTCTGGCTCCCAGCAAGCTCTAAATTAAATGGGAAAGGGGGTTTGATGCAGGGGAGGCAGAGGCTTGTTAGAGAGAAAGCGAGAGAGCGCTCAGAAAGATCTGGGATTTGAGAAGAACCTGCTGCCCAGAGAACTGGGCCAGGAGCCCAGCGGGTGGTTATGCCAGACAGCTGAGCTGTGGTCACCAGAGGTGGCGGGCTCTGCTCAGCAGCCTGCGTCTCAGGGAACTGGTGGGCAGACGCACAGTGAGAGAAGCTGGCTCCCTGGAGAACTGAGGAGGACAGAGGGCCCGGGCTGCAAACATGTGCAGACGGCAGTGTCCAGAACTGAGGGATATCAGTGAGGCTTGGGGCTCTCCTTGGTCACAACTGGGCTCTGTGTCTATTCTCGTTCCTGTGTGTGGGCAGCCACATTGTTCCTGTGGCCCTCAGGGAGACTGAGATAGACCCAGAAGCCTGGTGTGCTGCCTGGACACCCTGCTCCCTGTCCTCCTGGCCTCCACCTCTGTGCCTGGCTGTCTCCTACGGGTCTGCCTCCTGCCGCTTCTCACCACTTTCCCCCTGGCCCGTGCTACAGAAAGCCGAGCTGTAATTGCTCATTGTCTGTACCCGCTATGGATTATCTGTGCCTTGGGGGCAAGAAAGCATGTCTTCTTTTTCTCTGTATCCCCTCACCCTAGCCTAGAGCTTGCTGCAAAGCAGATTCTCAATAGGTGCTGGATGGACGGATGGATGGATAGATGGATGGATGGAAGGAAGAAAGAGGGAGAGAGCATCTCGATAGATGTACTCCCAGAAGGGACACAGAGGGGACAGGGGAGGCCCCCTGAGACTGCAGCATCACGAGTAACCCAGCTACACAGTGTTTATCATTATTTTCTGACGTGGTCCCTTGGTGTGTCAAGGCTGGATTCTAGACAACCCATTCTCGGAGACAAGATCAAGCCCCTCCCTACCCCCCAGTGGCCTTCTCCAAGCATTTTTCTCAGATCCAAATATGTTGACTCTCTGCAGACAGAATTGGAGCTGAGGGGAGTAAACTGGCCCCAATGCTGCATGCATTTGTTGGTAGACTGATTAGCTGAGAACTCAGTGTGTGTGCACAGTCCAAGGAGCCAGGAAGCTGACCCAGCTCTCCAAGTCCCCACCTCAGCTCCCTACATGATGCTGCCCCACTTTGTCTCTGCCCCAACACACCCCTCACCACTCAGCCGCCTCCACTCCTTCCAAGCTTAGGATGTCACCAGATCCTGTTCTTTTTCAGAGCATCTAAGATTCCTGTGAACGGGAGTGTCCCACAACCAGGCTTGGGGTGGGGCCTCAGGACAGCCCCAGCGCTACCCAAAACCAGCCTCTGGCACAACCTAGGGACTTAGCTGTGTCCATGAATCAGCACCATGTTTGTCCTGTCATCGTGGGAGTCAAGTCCAGGCTTTCGTTCTGATGTAATATATGACCTTGGGTTAAGTCATTGTGTTTCTCTGAGCTTCCTCAGTGTCTCAGTCTGTGAAATGGGAGGTGAACTTCCTTGAAGGGACACTCTAGTTCTTCAGGATTAGGGTTAACAATTCCTTATTCATGCGTCCTTGAGACCTCCCTAGATCCAAAGTGTCTCGAGAGGAGAGCAGTCAAGATGGGTGTGATCTGTCACCTAACAATGGGCCAGTCATCCTCCAAAGGTGCACCACCAGGGAGCCAGAGCCCAGGACAGGAGATTCCTCCTTTTGCTTTCTCTCTGAGAGCATTTGCCCAGGGTAACCCTTCTCGGGGGTCATGACCACCCAGTAGGGACAAAATGTTGCAGGACACCAGGGTCCAGTTGCCTTTTCCTTCTTGTCCTTTTTTCCCACCACAAAGGTGACACTAAAGCCAGCCGGGCTTTGCCTGTGGTGTGGAGCTGGTGTGGAATGGGAGCCAGCATCCTTCAGGATGCAGGAGGCTCTTACGACCTCCTGGTGATGCTGAGAGGTCTGGTGGCAGGGCCCCTGATCGGAAGCTAGAGGCTTGCAGCTCCAGGGAAGAGGGAAGCTGGACATGCTTAAACACAAGGAGCACTGTGACACGTGGGAACAGCCCGGAGGAGTAGGAGGAACAGGAGCACTGGGGGCTCCACCTTCCCTAATTACTGTGTGTTCTTAAGGAAAGTTCCCAAACAATGTTGAGCCTCAGTTTCCCCATCTGTCAATGGGAATAACGCTATGTTCCCATTAAGGTGATACAAGTTGTTGTAATAGAAAAACCCCAAATCTCAGTGGCTTCACACAATAAAATTTATTTCTTGCTCATGTAGAATCCAATAGGCAGTGGGGGTCTGTTTCATGTGGTCATCCAGGGATCTAGAAGAACTGATAATTCATTGTCCTTAACTTCTGCTCTCCAGGTGTCAATATTAAGAGGTAGATAGTGGAAGGGAGAGAGTGTGGAGGATGGAGTGGCAGGTTTTTGTAGACCAGGCCCAGGCACGGTATCCTTCACTTCCACCCACATCCCATTGGCCAGGAATCAGTCACAGTCACGTAGAGGGGTCTAAAGGTAAGGCAGTCCGGGGAAACAGAGCCCCTGGCTAGGCAGCTGCTTCCCAAAAACAACTCCACAGCATAGAAGGGGAGGCACAAATCTCTGTTGGACAGCTAACCACCTCTGGGAATGATTATAATAAGAAAAAACGGAAAATGCACCTGGCAAAAGTAGGTGCTGGGTAAACATCCATTCCCCGTTTTCCTTCTCAAGTAAGGAAACCCCAGTTGCAGATTGCCTGACATCTCCATTTGGATCTGAGGCCTGGCTGGCTGGAGCCTGCTGCTTCCCACGCGCTCATTGCAGGTGCAGGCTCGACCTTGGTCTGGCGTAGCCAACCCCAGCTGGGCAGTACCTCCTGGGTGAGCCCAGCTGTGACTCCTCACTGGCACACTCTTCAGGAGATGTGCATGTGCCAGCAGCAAGCCCATGGCCATAATTATTGGCAGGGCTCATTTCTTGAAGGATGAATATGTAACCTTGGAGGCAGGGTGGCCATGTCAGAGCTTGCCGCTTGCTAAGACCAGGCTTGTGCCTTCTTGACATTTGTTAGGTGGCTGGGATCAAGGAAGACAGCAGCAAGGTCAGGAGGAGGTGTGTCAGGAATAAGCTTTTCTCTGGACACCTGGGCAGGGGGGTGGCCTGCCAGGGGTTTTCAGCATCAGTAATGAGGTCCATTGACTAGAACTAGGGTTGGAGGATAGGGAGGGACTGGAAGTGGAGTCCTGTAAGCCCTAAAAATGAAGACTCAGTGTTAGGCAAGTGGGGCCAGTTCATTCCAGTTTGCCTAGGACTCACCTGGTTTTAGCTCTGAAAGTCCCATCTCCCGAGTCTTGGGCAGACTGGGACAGTTGGTCACCCTAGTGTTAGATATAGACCAATAAAGGGGAAAGAATATGAACTTTGGTGTCAGACAGGCTAAAGTCCAAATGACTGGCTGCACAAGTTGGGGCAGGTTCTATATACTCGCCAAGGCTCAGTTTCCTCATCAGTAAAATGGGGTTAATAGTGTCCATTGCACAAAGGCATTTCCACGATTAGGTAAAATCATATATGTAAGAAGGCCGGTCCTCCCTTGCTACGGGTAATTGCCCAGCCCCTGCCTGACTCTTCCCTGTGACCAGGGAGCCCCTCTCTCCTGAGTCAGCCCATTCTTTTCCTGCCTAGCTCTGGTGGTTTCTTCCAGGAGTCTCTACCCCCTGGTTCTTCTTCTTGTGCCCATCACACCCTCAACTCTGAAGATGGTGGCCATGTGCCCAACAGTCTGAGCAGACAGATCAGTGTGGAGGTGAAGATGGAGATGTGCCACTGCAGAGGGGCTGGTGCTGGGTCTGTGGAGAGACCAGGGGCTCTAGAATCAGAACCAAATGGCAGCAGACATGTGACAGAGCTGGCTTCCACTTCCTTGTTCTGTTTCTGGTCAATCTCAGTTTTGCCTGTTGCGGCCACCACACATGGCTGTGCAGCACGTCTCCAGGGGCGCTGTTTCCTGCAAGTTGCTCAGTGCACAACCTGGATGATCATGCACAGAGTCCAGTGTACACTGGGGATGATTGTGAGAAAATGAGCTTGACTTCAGTTTGAGGGCACAGTGGGGCTCACACTGTGGATGGGTGAAGTTAGCAGTCACCGCCTGCTTCCAGCCACTCCTGTCAATATGTGTAGTAGGCTTTGTGAGATTAGAGTCCTTTTATCTGTTTCATCTCATTATCCATCCCCATGTCCTAGGGCAGTTTTCTCAAACTTGCAAGCACCTCAGAATCAGCTGGAGGACTTGTTAAAACACAGATTGCTGGGTCACAACCCCAAAGTTTCTAATTCAGTAGGTCTGGGATGGGGCCCAGAAATTGCATTTCTAACAGTATCTCAGATGATGTTACTGGCTCAGGACCTCCTTTGAGAACCACTGTCCCAGGTGATATTTCATGATAGCCTGTGCAATGGTAGTCAGGAGACAAGGGTTTGGGTCCCTTCTCTGCCTCTCATTAGTAACATCGGTTTAGACTTGCCACCTCCTTCTCTGAGCATTAGTTTTCTTTCTCTATCAATTTGGGAGTGGTAACACCTGCTTTTAGTACTTTGGGGTACTGTTTGGAGGATCAGATTAGACAATATGTGTTCAAGCTGTTTGATAACTATACAGTGTTGTTTGTAGCTGGTCATTTCTTCTCTGGGCTATAGGTGTTTTTCCTCTGTATTCTGGTGGGCTGTTCTAGTCTTCTCCTTTTAGGATGTGACAATATACCCCTTCATCTCTTATCATAAAAGTGCTAAGATGCAGGGAAAGGGACTGTTGCAGAGAGACTTGGGACTGTATACCAGTAGTCCATCAAAGTCAGTACTCCCAAAACAGAGATACGGGGGATATTGGCGAGGACCTGCATTGTGGCTACAGACCGCACAGATGTGGGGCCACTGGCAGCTCACGGAAGTTAGTCTAGGAGAGGCAGTGCTAAACTCCTTCCCAGTGCACCATGTAATCCTTTCAGAGCAAGGAAGAAATGCTTGGACTACCCACAGCTTTGGCCCTAGAGACCCAATGGAGTGAGTGGGAGACCAGTCATCCATATTTGTGTAGGTACATTTTATATGATTTGAGCAGTCTACATGGGAGCAATGTGCATTGCAGCCTGTGTGCACAGATACACGCCAGCAGGTGAGGATGAAGCCTGGTTGACACTGACATTGTACATGTAACACTGCAGGCAGCCAGAGGGGTGTGGCTAATGTCAGCATCTAAGGGAAGACTTGAGAAACAGTGAGCTAATTACCGCTAGACCCACAAAATTCTTTGTAGGGAGGAAATGACCTAGAATGTAAAATAGGCTTCATTTTGTATGGAAAACTGGGAGGATTCTAGCAAGAAAAGTACTGAGAAGGTAGGAATCACTGGGGTACTTGCAGAAGGTGAGTAAAGAGTTCAGAGTGTGTGGGTGGAGAAGAAATGAATAGATGTCATCTGAAACTGTCCCATTCCAGAACAATGCATAACACATATCTTTATATAGATGTATACTCACACACAATCATTCCACAATAAGCCTCTACTGAGTAACCTACATTCTGCCAGTTTCAGGCAGCTGTCATCTCTCACCCATGCAACCCGCAATTGCTTCCTAACTGATTTCGGTGCCTCCAATTTCTCTCTACCTCTATCTAAAATAGAGATCAGATCAGATCACTGCCTGACTTTAAACCTTTCACAACTTCTTGCTGTGTATGTGGTAAATATGCACACTCGCTGTCATAACTGCACTGGACCGCCCAGTCTCTGGAGCCTGCTGCGCCATCTCAGGCCTCTCTGAGTTGTTCTCATCACCTGGATTGCCCTTCTTGACACGGGAGGCCCAAGTTGTCCTTCACACACCCCTCTTTGGATTGTCTCCTCAGTGAAGCCTTCCCAGGGTCTAGCAAGTGAACCCCCTACAGTTGCTGGATTGTAGGATGTCATTGACTCTGAGCTAGACTATGGATTTAAAACATGCCATCCTTTTAATGATAATAAACACCACCCTAAGTGTATACCTCAATGGTACAATATATTCCAGATTCAGGACCTTGGCCTTGTGAGACAGGCCACCTTAGCTCGTGGTTCCAGTCTCATAGAGCATCATACCATGGTCCATTTTGGGTATGGCTGACTGCTGAGCTCCAAGGCTACTCCCTGGGATTCTCACACTTGGTGTATACTTGCTGACCAAGTGACTACTGATACTGACTGAAGTCTACTGGGGACATAAAATGAACCAGATACGGAACTTGGCCCTCGTTTGCAACACTCGAACTTTAAGTCCTGAAAGGCCTTTTCTGCTCTTTCCTTTTCATCATAGAATAACTGGGAAGGATAAAATGCTGAAAATAATCTTTTCTAGCTTATAACTAGAGGAGTTGAGGCCCAGAAAAGTTTAAAGCAACTCACCCAAAGCCACGGATAGAGTTCAAGCTTTGCGATTCACAGGGCCATGTTCTTTCGGCTTAACAGCATTACCTCCACACAGAGTGGATATTAAACAAACAGCAAATCACTCCACTGAGGCCTGATAACCGTGCTACGTATAGTGGCTTGTTGAGTGCCTACTGTGTGCCGGGTGCTTGCTACATGTAACCATTTAGCCCTCATGACAACTCTGCAAGTGAGGTCTTAATGCCCACTTTTCACAGAGCAGGAGCCAGAAGCTAAAGGATGAGAAATAACTTGCCCACGTTTACAAGAGCTAGTGAATCAGGTCTGAAGGATGTGGTCATTCTACTCTGCCATGTTACAGATGTCACCTGCATTATTGTCAGAACCTTTTTCTTGTCAATAAAAATGAGGGGATGGGGCCAATGGTTCCATGATAAGAAACACTCCTAAGAAGCTTTTGGAAATGTATGTGTGTTTGGGTGGGCAGGGGCTGTTCCAGCTGTAGAATGACTGGAGGGAACTACTGGCATTCAGAGGATGGGACCAAGGCTGCCAAACACAGTGAGGAATGGTCCCACCCACAGTGCTGTGTCCCCCCACACTAGCAGCTCCTAGGTGGCCCTATGACCCTCCCCTCCTTGTATCACACCTCATGTAGTGCCTCTCTCCCATTGTACCAGGGTTTGTCAGGTGACTGATAGCATGTGACAAAAGTGATGATGTCACTTCCAAGATTTGGTTTTAAAAGACTGTGGTTTCCATCTTGGGCTTTGGGGAAAGCCAGCCATGAGGTGTGAGCAGCCGTCTGGAGGTGCCCACGTGGTGAGGAACCGAAGCCTCCATCCAACAGCCGGAAGAAATTGAGGCCTGATGCAGCCACGTGGGTGAGCTGGACACAAACTCTCCACCCCACTCCAGCATTATGGTGACTGCAGCCATGGCCAACAGCTGTACAATCTCATGAGATCCTGAGCCAGAATCACCCAGCTCAGCCACTCCTGGATTCCTGACTCTCAGAAACCATGTGAGGTTATAAATGATGGTTGTTTTCAGCTGCTCGGTGTTGGGGTAATTTGTCAGGCAGCAGTAGATAACTACCATGGAATCATTAAGAGACATAGCCAGTCTGTGAGTTCTGGGAGAGCTCCGAGGAGCCCAGTAGATGGGGTTGGGCTCTAAGAAGCAACACTGGTATTCCTCCAGGAGTGAGTCCCTGCTTGCTGGTGGCAGGAACTGTGGCTCTGTGTGTTTGCCCATATAGCTGGGCTCTGGGCCTCTTGGGGTGCAAATGTGTCCATAGGTCAGCGCTTCACTGGGAGCCCCAGGGTTGGGAGGAAGCCTGGCTGCAGGAACAGCCTGGTGCTGTCTCCTGGTCGTGACAGTGACAGGACCCACTGGCACAACTCCGGGCCCAGCACAGTCAATGCTTTATTATGGCCCCTCTTGTTTTTCTGAGACTCTTTCATTTTGTATGAGCAGACAGATGTGAGGCTCACACAGGCTGCCGTTCTGGGAAAATAAAAAGATATTTTGTGTTCCCCTATCTTTCTGTGGAGAGCCAGGCTTCTTGCTTTATTTTTTCATGTGTGTTTTAAAGGGGTGATTGTCCTCTTCTTGTAGATCCCCCCACACAGGGGCAGGTGTCTTGGATCTGCCCTTTTTAACTCACATCATCCTGAGCAAATGTACATCTTCTCCAAGCTTTCATTTTTTCATCTATAAAATGAGGACGGTAATACGCGCCCTGTCAGATTTGGAAAAAGATCATGAACATGAAAGTCCTTTGCAAACTAACCTAATGGTCCTGGCCCTGGTGTTCTGTGTGGCCGGGGACACGATGCTTTGCATCTCTGGGCTTCATGTTCTTCCTGTCTGCCTTCTTTCCTCCCCATGACAAAAGGACAGCCCTTCTGACCTTCCAGAGGGGGTGTGGCTATGAGCTCCTGAGAAAGGGGACGCTGTGGGGCCCGGACAATCTGTCCATCCCCTCTCTCCACTTCTCCAGAAATGCTGCAAGGCCAAGTGATGTGGTCTGGTGCCTCAGGAGGAGGCGGGCTGTGAGGAGTGGGGAAGAGCAGTGAGGGTCCTGCGCCACCTGACCTGAACCCCCATTACATCGCCTCCTAGCCCCTGGCTTTCTCACCGGAAAGGTGACTTCAGCCACCCACAGCCCTGGCCAGCAGCCAGAGAGTCAAGCCATAGCAGCGCCACCTCTGGACTTCCCTGGGCTCCCTCTTCTGCTGTGTGGCCCAGGTCTGCTTTCTTACCTTCCAAAGCTGAGCCCCAGCCTTGGCCCTCCTAAGCCGCTCTTCTCACCTGCTTCATCCATCTGCCCACTAATCATTTCCTGCACAGATGTTTATGAAGCACCAGCTATGTGCCGAGCCCTGGAGATACCGTGGGGAACACAAGAGGGGTAGTTCCTGCCGCCACGGAGCGTGCAGAAGAGAACAGGGAACAGACATCCCCATTAATGCTATGGAAGACGAGCTCGAGGGAGGGGATAAGTGTGCAGGGATGGGGGTCTGAGAAGACTTTCTGAGGAACTGACAGTTAAGCAGAGGCTTAAAACAAGAGTAGGAGTTGACCAGGCAGCGAGGGGGAAAGAGCCCGAGGTGGCCCAAGTCTGCCAAGAGCTTGGTAGAAATAGGGAAGTTCAGGATGTGGGGAGGGACTGGGGTGAGGTGGGAGAGGTCAGTAGGGGTTTTCTGGGGTCCCCCCCAGATTTTTCAGAGACTAAAATGGCTCTATCAGGCCTGCTGTCTCTCCCCACCTTTTCCATCACTGGGTTTCCCCACCCCGTAAGTGCCTGTGCCTTTGGGGATATCCCAACAGTGAGGACACTGGGCAGTCAGTGACTTGGAGAGGTAGGAGAAGAGGGGTTCCCAAGGAGGTGAATTCTCTACATGGTCCCCCCCCAAAGACAAGACCCATACATACATGCACTCATTGGCCCATGAAACCCAAAGCCTACAAGGCTCTCTTCCAGTCACCTCTCCCCATCCCTGCCCCAACTAATGCTTCCTTCTGTGACTTGTCAAGGGACCATGTGGCAGACTGCTCTTCCCTGCAGGATGGCTGTGGGCTTTGGGCAACAGTTAAGGGCAGGTTTCATCCATAATCCTTTAATAATCAGCAGAACGGCCAGCCACCACCTTGAGTCTACCACTCCACTGAGCACAGGGACAAAGTCACCATTCACAGGGAGCAGAGACCCATGAAGACTGAGCCATCAGTCACACACATGCACTGAGCCCCACTCTGCACCAGGGTCTCTAAGAGAGGTGCACATGACCAGACTGCTGTGTCCTTGAGCATTCATTCACGATTTGTAGGGAGCCTACTATGTGCCAGGCACTGCAGAGGGTCCACATGGGGAGCATTTTAAAGCCCTTTCAACAGGAGTTCCACACTGCAGAGCCAGATAAGGGCTGCTTGCTCCAGTCTTCCAGGCTGTGGAGGGCCAGGACCCCTTCTGCCCCCACCCTCCCCCTGCCATTTTGAGTTTCCCAGAGACCAGGGCTAAGACGGCCTCTTGCAAGTCAGCTGTCCTCTAACCACCCCCTTCGCCGCCATCCGTGGCTACTGTTCAGGGTCTGACATCACTGCATATCCTCCAGAGCCTCCTGCCTGCCTCCACCTTGGGCCACAGGCCTTCTCTGTCCTTCTCTCTTGCCAGTTCACCCCCGATGATGATATTCCTATTTAAAAATAAATTGCTGTGATCTTTAATTGCAGACTAAATAATTGTTTCATTTTATTTAAATGTGGATCTTGGAGGCTCTGGGAACAATTAGAAGAAAACACAGAGCAGTGCCGGGTGCATGTTTTCAAGCATATAATTTTTTTTTATTATTATCATACCGGTGTTTGTAGGATCTGGGAAAAGAAAGCGTGCCCCTCCTCCTGAGTTAGTCATGCACAATTTACATGCAATAATAACAATGATGATGATGATAATAATAATAATTCCTGGCTTTTTCTGGGCTTCATGCTTGGCTCCCAAGGAAGTTGGGCTGTCACCATGCACTTTCCAGAAAGAGAGAGTTAAGAGCAGCCCCAGCTGCCACCCACAGACCTACAGAAGTGACAACTCCCTGGCCCTTCCTGTCTGGATGCCGGGTTTGATGTGGGCTCAGAGCTGACCTTGCATGTGAGTGGTCTGAGAAGTACTGAGCAGGTTCAACCAACTCCCTGGGGACTGCTCACTATGTCTAAAACTCTACCATTCGTTCAGAGTCAGTTAAGAGCTGGATGGGGCCACAAAGATCATTTAGTTCAAACTCCTGTTTGTATAATGAAGTCAATTGGGCCCCAAGAAACCATCTTCCCCTCAGGTCACAAAGCTTGTTAATATCAGAACCAAAAAAGAGGATCCAGGTGTGAAATAGGAGAACCAGGAAGACCCAGGTCTAGATGCCTCTTCAATTGATGCTGCATCAATACTGGTGCAATCCTGGGCACATGTCTTGGTCTCTTTTTGCCTGTTTTTTATTTTGGAAGAAATTAGAAATAATACTTAAAGAATGTAATACAGTCAAGCAGCAGGGGTATGTTTTGAGAAATGTGTCATTACATGATTTCATTATTGTGTGTACATCACAGAGTGTACTTAAACCTGGATGGAATAGCCGACTACACACCTAGGCTGTGTGGTGTAACCATTACAATCCATGGGACCTGGGACCACTGTAGTTGACGAAATGTCTTACGCAGTGCATGTCATATATGCAAGTTTCCAGCACATACCCGTACACAGTAGATACTCCATCACATTTAGTCTTTTCTTCTTTTCAAAGCTCTTCGGTCTTTAGGAGTCTGCTGTTTATATGCAAATGGCCCTGGGAAGAGCAGCACTTTTGACCCTGGGGTTAAATGACCGCTGGAGGACAGAAAGGCCCTTCAACTTGGAGGATACCTGTGGAGCGGGAAGATAAGGGAAAGGAGGAGGATGACATTCCGCTGGCCCTGCTGCCAGCCTGGCCTTGCATGGGCCATGCTGAGACACGCTCTTCACCACTGTCCTTGGCACTTTTCCTTCCTCACTGCTGTGTGTTGCAGCAGGGTCTGCCCTGATTCAGGCTGGAAAATGGCCTGCTGGGCTGTTAATCCGCATTTACTGAGCACCTACTATGTGCCACGCACACTAGATACAGAAGCTGCAGAAATGAGCAAGAGGTGGTTTCTGCTCTCAAGGAACCCACAGGCTGTGATGAAAGACTTCTCCCTGCTGCATTTATTGTGATGTTGAGTGACAGGCTGAGCTGCCTGCAAGGAACTGTGCGAGCCTGAGGAAGCATGAGGGAGGGCCATTTGCCCAGCTTCAGGGTGCTCAGGGAGGCCAGCTGGGAAAGCCACACCTGAGTGGGATCTTGGAGGATATGTAGTAGTTGTGCAAAGGAGGTTTAACAGGGGTAGGGGCAGCTTGACCTAAGGCTGGGAGGTGGCAGCCTGGGTATGTGACAACCTCAGTGGTTCAGGATTATGGCCTGTGTGCAGTGAGGCTGGAAGAGCAGGAGACAAGGTGGGAGAGGTGGGCAAGGGTTTTTGTGGCTGGCCTTCCCATGCCCATACTGAGGACCTCGGGCCATGGGGAAGGCAGCACCTCCCCTGCCCTGGAATTGTAACTTGATTATGACCAGAATTATACCTTGATTGGTGAGCCAGAGGGTTGCAGCTCTCTCTGTTGGACTTGTTTTTCTCAGGCAGAATTAAAGGGCCTTTCTGTGATTAACTCTTCTGGGCAGAACAGGGCAGGCAACGATTTTTTTAAAAAATAGCAGCTTTATTGAGATATAATTCACATATCATACAAGTCACCCACTTAACATGCACAATGAAATGGTTTGTAGTATATTCACAGAGTTGTACAACCACCAACACAATCAATTTTAGAACATCTTCATCACACTAAAAGGAAACTCTGTGCTAATTAGCAGTCATTCCCCACCCTCTCTCTTCCCCCTCCACCCCCTGACCTAGGCAAACACTAGTCTGTGTCTGTATGGATTCGGCATTTCTGGACGCTTCACAGAAATGGAATTGTGCAATATGTGGCCTTTTGCATCTGAAAATTCTTTACTTACATAATGTTGTAGCATGAATCCATATTTTATTTATGCATTCATTCATTGATGGTCATTTGATTTGTTTCCACTTTTTGGCAATTATGAAAAATACTGCTGTGAACGCTTACATATAAATATTTGTGTAGATGCATGTTTTCATTTCTCTTGGTAGATACCTAGGAGTGGAATTGCTAGGTCATACAGGAATTCAACGTTTAACCTCTTGAGGAACTGTCAGACTGTTTTCCAATGTGGCTGCACCATTTTCATACACCAGCGGTATAAGAAGGTTTCGATTTCTCCACAACCTCTCCAACTCTTGTTGTTAGTTTCCTATTACTGCTATAACAAATTACCGCAAATTTAGTGGCTTAAAAAACACAGATTTATTGTCTTACAGTTCTGGAGGTTAAGTCTGAAATAGGTCTCATGGGGATAAAATCAAGGTGTCAGCAGGGCTGTGTCCTTTCCAGAGGATCTAGAGGAGATTGTGTTTCCTCCTTTTCTAGCTTCTAGAGGCTGCCCACATCCCTTGGCTTATGGCCCCCTCCAAGTTCAAAGCCAGCAGTTGCATCACTGTGACCTCTGCTTTCCTTGTCACATCTCCTTCTCTGACTCTGACTCTCCTGCCACTCTCTTTCACTTAAAAGGACCTTTTTAATTACATTAGGTGCATTTGGATAATCCAAGATAATCTCTCCATCTCAAGATTCTAAACTTAATCCCATTTGCAACATTCCTTTGCCAGGTAGAGTAACATATTCACAGGTTCCAGGGGATTAGGATGGTGGACAACTTTGGAGGACCATTATCTGTCTACCACAGCAGCCACCCTGATGGGTATGAAATGGTATCTCCCCAATGGCTAATGATGTTGAGCATCTTTTCATGTGCTTATTGGACATTTGTATATCTTCTTTGGAGAAATGTCTATTCAGATTTTTTGTCCATTTTTAAATTGGGTTTTTTAAAATTATTGAATTGTAAGAAGTCTGTATATTCCAGAGAGAAGTCCCTTTTCAGATACATGATTTGCAAATATTTTCTCCCATTCTGTGGGTTGTCTTTTCACTTTCTTAATGGTGTCCTTTGAAGCAGAAAACATTTTAACTTTGATAAAATCTGATTCATCTATTTTTACTTTTGTTGTTTGTGCGTTGGTGTCATATCTATGAAACCATTGCCTGATCTGAAGTTATGGAGATTTATCCCTGTGTTTTCTTATAAGAGTTTATACTTTTCGCTCTTATATTTAGGTCTTTGGTCCATTTTGAGTTAATTTTTGTGGATGGTGTGAGGTAGAGGTCCAACATCTATCTTTTTTTTTTTTTTTTGTCTTTTTCCGTGTCCGGCAACAGATTGCAACCTTCAGTGTCACCCCCGTACCGGACCGGGACCGGCAACGGGATCGCAGCCCTCGGTGTTGCTCCCGCACCTTGCTCAGCCAGTGAGCAGGAACCGGTCTGTATGTGGGATCCGAACCCTCGGCGGGAGCGCCGCCGCACTTCCCAAGCAGCGCACTATAGCAGTGCGCCACCGGGCCGGCCCCCAACATCTATCTTTTGAGTGTGGATATCTAGTTGTTGCAGCACCATTTGTTGAAAAGACTGCCTTTTCACCCTTGAATGGTCAATTGACTCTATTGCAAGGGTTTATTTCTGGATTCTTATTTCTATTTCATTACTCTAAATGTCTGTTCTTATGCCATTACCACACTATCTTGATTACTGTAGCTTTGTAGTAAGTTTTGAAATCAAGAGATGTGAATCCTTCAGCTTTGTTCTTCTTTTTCAAGATTGTTTTAGCTATTCTGAATCCATTGTAATTCTTTATACATTCTAGGATCAGCTTGTCAGTTTCTACAAAAGAAGCCAGCTGGAATTCTGATACTGTGTTGAATCTGTAGATCAATTTGGGGAGTATTGCCATATTAACAAGATTAATTCTTTCAGTCTATGAACATGGGATGACTTTCTGCTTACAAAGGTCTTTTAAAATTTCTTTCAATAATGTTTTATAGTTTTCAAAGTGTAAATTGGGCCCTTCTTCTTTTTTTTTTTTTTTTTTTTTTTTTTTGGCAGCTGTCCGGTACAGGGGTTGAGTCCTGGACCTTGGTGTTATCACCACCATGCTCTCACTTTAACCAACTGAGCTATTCTGGGCCTTTCTTTTGTTAAAATTATTCCTAAATATTTATTATTTTTGATGTTGTCATGAATGGAATCATATTTCTTAATCTCACTTTTGGGTTATTAATTGCTAGTGTATAGAAATATATTTTTTTATGTTGGTATTGAAACCCTGCAACTCTGTTGAACTCATTTGTTAGTTACAGAAATTTTTTAGCAGATTCCTCAAGGTTTTCTATATAAAGATCATGTCATCTACAAATGGAAGATCGTTTTACTTCCTTCTCTCCAATCTGCATGCTTTTTATTTTATTATCTTGCCTAATTGCCCTGGCTAGAAACCTCCAGTACAATGTTTATAGAAGTGTGAGAATGGACATCCTTGTTTTGTTCCTTATCTTAAGGGGAATGTGTCACCCACCCTTTCACCATTAAAAATGATACTGGCTGTAAGTGTTTCACAGATTCCCTTTACCAGATTGAGTAGGTTTCCTTCTATTCCTAGTCTATTGAGTGTTTTTTTATCATGAAGGAGTGTTGGATTTTGTTAAATGCTTTTTTGTGTGTCTATTGAGATGATCATGTGTTTTTTTGGCATTTATTCTATTGATGTGGTCTATTACATTCATTGATTTTCTGATTTTAAACCAACCTTGCATTCCTGAAATTAATCACACTTAGTCATGGCACGTAATCTTTTTTATATGCTTCTGGATTCAGTTTGCTAGTATTAAGCAACCATTCTGATGTCAGGATTCCCTGGGGGCAGCAAATCACTGCCTCCTCCTCCTAAACCATTCAACAAATTCATCCGCAAGCATGCTGCTTAGTTCCCTTGATTCTGCCTTTCCCATTTTAGCCCAAGAACTGTAAGCTGATGACAGTGAGAATAATCACCCTGAGCCCCTTGTCTTTAAGTCTGGCTCAAATATCATCCTGCGTAGGAAGCCTTCTCCAACAGCTCCCCTCCACCCACCCAGCAGCTCAAACAGCCCCCTCTCCTCACCTCTACTCCAACCATTCTTGGCATATAACTTGTTGCAACAGCAGCTGCTTTCTCCTATGGTTGGCTACTTAATTGTTTGCCTTCTCTGCTGGAATGCCAGCTCTTTAAAGACTGGGTTCATTATCCTATTTTCCAGGCAAATTCTGTGTTTGTTAAATGATTGTGTCTACCTGCCCAACAAGCTTTCTAGGAAGAGAAGAGCTTTGGAACTCTTAGAGATGATTCATGTATCTTGATGTAATGTAAATGCTTTTGAAACCTTTTATGAAGAGACAAAATCCTTATTTCAAATGGAATCTTACTTGACATTTAAAACTCATGAAAGAGAGCTGCTTGAGTTGGAGTAGGGGTAAGAACCCTGAGTCCTGCCCACTGGACCTCATCCTTGCTTCTGTTTCCTGCTCCTGGGCAGATGTTTAGGGAGCTCCTGGAAAACCTTGTGACTTCATAGGGCAGAGCTTGGAAACCACAATGCTGTGGGAAGAGCCCTGGACTGTCTACATCTCAGTGACCTTGGGCATTTGGACTCACCTCCCTGGACATGGTTTCCTCATCCTTAAAAGGAAAATCTGCACCCACTTGAATGGGCACAACTTGAAATGAGTGGCAACACTCCCATCTCCCATACACTCCAGTTAATCTTGGTGCTCTTTCCTGCTGAATCCAGAATCCTCCATGCAGAGCACCAGGGAGCCTCAGTAGATCATGAGGTGGGAGCTTGCTTACCATCCTGGGATGAAATGACCCTCAAGGCCTGTCCCAGTTCTAAGTGATACAGTTTATGTTGACACAGTCTTGTTCTCTTGCTCAGGAAAGACAAGTTGAATTGCAGTTACAGCTCACCCCAAGATTTATCTTGCTCCTGGACTTCTTCTTAGGATCTGGAACCAAGTGACTTAAGGGCAGCTTTGTCCCCTGCTGAGCAGTGCTGAGTTTGTGCATGGGGAACAGGCCATCCTAGATGGTGCAGGGCAGGAGGGGACTAAGGCTGTGTGAAGACCCCATCACAGGTAGATAGAGGGTCACTAGACCAAGAAAGACCCTCATGGAGACACTCAGACTTGTAGACAGACCTGGGAACAAGAGGCTGCAGGTAACCATATAGCAATACTCCTGACCTCAGCATAGTGTACAAAGCCCTCTCATGTACAAAGTCCACTTCTGATTTCGAGTTGCCCAACAGCCTTGCAGAGCAGGCAGAGCAAGCTTTTGAATGTCCATGTTATGTCTAAGGAAGTTGAGACTCAGAAAGTTAAGTCTCAACTTCCTTTGAGACTTGGCCAAGGTCTCACGCAGCTGGGTAAGACTGAACTGGAGCATCTTCCTAGCTCTCCTGACTCTTGTCTAGTGTCCTCTTCATGCCACCATGTTCCAGCTTCACTCAGACTCCCCACCTGAACTCGGGAGCTAGTTACAACCCAGCACCAGGAAGCCTGGCAGACTTTAGGAGGTGGCTGGCCAGAAGGGGCCTTCTGCTACAGGAGTAAGCTGCAGGGGCATGATGAGGACAGAGTGTGACCCAGAAGTCAGCAGCAATGACAGAAAACCAAAGACACCAGCAGCAGGGAACCTGTGGTTGCAGAGGCCAAGAAGGGGGAGACAGCCGAGCCCATGGCGAGCCCTAATCTCTGGCCTCACCCACAGGTCGTAAGATCTCCCTGAAGTACGTGAGCCCCAGTCCTTCACCTGACCAGTAGGCATAATGGTTGCCTTCTGAAGGACACCTGGTGATTCTGACCCCCCTTGTCTAGAAGCACTCTGTGGCTCATCAGTATTTGTTGGAGACTTTTGAGTTGTTCTGATCTGACTTCCTGTTTTAAACCAGCAACTTCGCAGAGTCAAGGATAAAATACACTCAGTGGAGTGGACCAGCCAGTTCCTGTGTGGCAGGAGGGGGCCAGGACAAGCTTCTCCAGGCAAAGGGTCACATGCTGCCTCTGACGCAGGCCGAGTGTCCACACATGAATGTAGGGACTCTTGATCCCCACCGATGTTCACCTGGCTGCAGTCCCTCCCCTTGCCGGGTTCTGATATTCTACAATTAGAGCCTCATCCTTTGACTTAAGAATTTGTCCTAAATTAAAAGGCACATACATCAGGAAAAGTAATGCGACTGCTCTGCAGTCACACCCAGCTTAGGGTGAGTGAGTGAATCTATCCTTTCTGGGGAGAAGGTTTTGATTAGGAAGGTGGAGAGTGTGGGTGCCCAGGAAGGAAGGACTAAGGGAAGGCGCTGGGGTTGTTGTCAGCCCCTGGGCAGTCCCCACTGTCTTCCTGAGGCTAGTCTATAATCTGTGGGTCCTCTTATTGTTTCAAAGGGTGAATATGGCCTTGGTGGTTGGAGTGGAGGGGAGATATAGAACTTTTATCATCAACAACGATAACAGAGAACCTGGGTTCAAATCCAGCTCTTCTACTTACTAGCTGTGTGACCTTGGGTAAATTATTTAACCTCCTCTGCCTCCATCCTTCATTTGAAGTAGGGGTAAGAATAATACCACTTAATAGGGTTTTTTAAAGAATTAAATGAGTCAATGACTGTGAAAGGTTTGGAATTATCCAGTACAATGTACACACTTAAAGAATGTCAGCTGTCTTCATTATTAATAGGAACCAACGTTTGTTGAATGCTACATACCTGATAGGCTAAATGCCACCAGGGGTACAAAGCATGCTGGTGCTTTGGCTGCTACACCAAAGTCTCCTGTTCCTATAGGGTTGCTTGTGCTGGTCCAGTTCCCTTGTAGTCCCCGGAGGCCTCCACACCATGGATCTAAAGTCACGGTCCCACCGTCATTCCCAGAGCACACTGTGACGCTGGGGGTGGAGCAGGTCACCAGCCCTGGTGCCCACTTCCCTCACAGTGAATCCCCCTTTGGGGGTCATGGGGTCCTTTCCTGCCATCAAACCTTCTGCAATGCCACCCTGGCTTACTCAACAGGTGGCTTTAACTTCAGACCTTGGGGAGAAAGAGTTGAAGACTTAGTCTCCTCCCTCCCAGAAGACCCTTGAGTAACTCCTCCTTCCTCGTGGTGCTGTATACCTGGGTGGGGGCAGCCTTTCTAAAACATGGAGAAAATGTCCTGATGTGCCCTTTGCTTGGGTCAGGAGATGCCCACTGGCCTTATATTTATATCAATAAATACAAAAGTATAATATGAAAGAAGTACAAATAAGTCACCCAAGTAACAACAAAAAGTTGCCCCAAGGTGATGTCCCTCCTCTCCCATCCCCCACACAGAAGAATCTGGCTTAATAGTTTAAATTCTCCCTCCTAAAGCACCCGGTTACACACACACACACACACACACACACACACACGCACGCACGCACGCACGCACACACACGCACGCACACACAACCAACCTCATTTAATCCTTACAACAGTGGGTATTATTATGCTCTTTATATATGAGGAAGCTGGGGCTCAAAGAAGCCCAGCAACTTGCCCAAGTGTTTCAGCCCCAGAGCTAGTACTCTAGGCCCTCACATTGTCCAGCCCCTCACGCGGTAGCGTTTTGTGGGCTGCAGTCCCCTCTGGGGGTGGCCCACCCGGAGACGGTGGTCAGCCTAGCTGCCTGACCTGGGCTGAGGATGTCAAGCACGGGTAGGTTTATTCTGTCACCTCACTGTGGGTCCAAGGGGCAGGTGGTGGTATGCGGGGGCGGGTGGGTCAGGCCCAGCTGGAGAAGCTGCAGTGGCACAGCTGCCACAGGTGAGGGGCAGAGTGAGGGTGGCCTTGGGGACCATGTGCCTCCTTCCGGGCTGTCTGTCTGCTGTCTGCTTCCAGCCACCTCCTGCACCCCCCCCTTTTTTTTTTTGGCAAAACCATGGCCTGTTTCCTCTGCAGAGGTTCCAAAGCCTCCTGACACTCCACCCTGACCCCTGAAGACAGGGTCTGGGGCCAGCCCTGTGTCCAGGCCCTGGGAAGGCACCCTCCTCTTGCAGACTCTCTGCCCGACCAGGCAGTGGGAGGGGTGTGATTTTGGGCTCAGCAGCAGCTGATCGGAACGGATGATATGTTTTCACTCTGGTGTGTTCAACAGTGCGGAGCGGACAGGGAGCAGAAACGGGAAAGATAAGTGGGAAATAAATCACCCAACTTGATTTAGTCATAATAGTAAGGAGGGGGATAGCCAAGCTGCCAACAAGCCTTGATCAGCAGCTCGGGGGCAGGAAATGGAGTTTCCGAGGCCTGCACCAACCTTCTGAAGCCCCTATAGAAGCAGCCACTGCTGGGTAACGGATGGGGTGCAGGCGACCGTCGCCCACTCCGCGCTTGCTGGGAGCCCTGAGGCACAGAGGCCTGAGCTGCCCAACAAGCCTCTAGCTCCAGGGCAACAGATAGGGGAATACAGTGGTGTGGAGGCCTGCACCTAACCCGCCTCCTGTCCATGGAGACCTGCCCAGCTCTGCCTGGGCAAGAGGCTCAGTCAGGGTTAGTGGGGGAAGCAGGGGAAGTGATTAGGGAAGCTGATTCCTTCTATCTCCAGAAAGCGTCTTAGCCTTCCCTTTCTTCCAGGCAGGACTGGGCCCAGCTCTTGCCCCTTGCAATGAGTCCAGTTCTAATGTGGAACCATCCCATGGCATTTGTAGGCCATCTGCCCTGTGCCTGTTGTGGAGTGGTAGGTGGTGGTTGTCACATTCCAGGAAGACAGGGGCCATGTTCCCTGAGCAGGGCTCAAGTGCAGAGTGTCTTGGGGGCGTGGACCAGGGAGTGATTCTCAGAGGCCTGGTGGTAGGGAGAAGACGGCCTAGGTGACACAGGAGTATCTATTCTAATTCACTAAGGGATATGTGCTCTGGCAAGTTATAAAATACCATTCCCACTGAGGCTGTAGAATTACTTACAGGAGCCACGATGAAACCAGACAACCTTTCAATCAAGCTGCCTGTTGTTCCCACTTCAAGGTTGGCAAAATAAATACTGAGCAAATAAAGTTAGGAGGCATCTGAACATTTTAATGAATAAAGAGTAGCAGGAGTGCCTGGGGAGTGGGGAACTGCTGTGCACCCAGTGGACAGACCACCTGAGGCATGTGTGGCAGCTCCAGGTGGGGTCCCACCTGCCTCCCCTCTCACCTCCTACAGCCCCAGCCCCCCCTCTTCCTGGTGGGGCTTCCTCCTGCTGCCTTCCTGCTCTGGTCCAGAACTCCATCTGCTGCCTCCTGTGGTACCCAACTGGGCTGCCTGTGGACGATGACCCAGCCAGACCCCGGGGCTCAGGTGACTTGCCCTATGGCCTCAGCAGTATGAATCCAGCCTCTGAGGGATTCGTGTTCTTAACAGACTGGAAGGAGCCTTTGGGGTCAGTTTATTACTTTCTATAAGGCAAGGGTCAGGAAGGCTAAACTCCAGGTGAGGTGAGACATGAGGGGGGAAAATGATGTTATGGCCCTAGGAAGGGGCTTTTAAAGTTGCTTTTGTAGCAGGTGCAAGTTTGCTGATAGGCATGGCTGGTGTAAGGTTAACCGGAGATAAAGAACAGGCCAAGCTCTGGTTTGCTCCCCTCCTGTCCCTCCCACAGAAGGATGGTTGGACTGGGAAAGGCAGAACAAATCTGGGCGAGGGAACTGAGCCCATGGTGGTGCAGAGATCAGAGGAGACGGCGTGGTTGTGCTAAGTAGGCGTCATTCCACCCTCCCGGGTGCTGAGAGGAGAGACTGCAGATGAGGTTGCTAAATCACCATCATCCTCTCTGGGGATCTGCACAGAAGTAGGGAGAGGGCTGTATGTAGTGAGAGAGGCAAATGCTGTGTTGCTTTTCAAGGGAGAAAAGCAGGGAAATGCTGCAAACGATCCACAAATGAGCTCAACACCAGCCCCAGGCGGCTTCTAGAATGTGGGTAATTTTGGACACAAAGGGAAGTGAGGAGCGATCACCAGAAATCAGGATGGCTTCACTGTAAACTAGTCATTCCAGAAAAACCTCTTTTTCTTTTGTGAAATACCGGTAGGTCAAAAGAACATTCTGGATATAGGATGAGGATTTCAGCATGGCATTTGTCATAATCTTTCATGGCAGCCCTTGTGGACAAACTGGATATTTGAAACCTGGATGGTATCCATTGGAGAGCACTTGGAGCAGACTAAGGGGAATCGACACCTAATGGACTGAGACGAAGCTAGAGGGAAATTTCTCAGGATATTCTTTCCAGGATATGTCATCAGCGACTTTGGTGCAGATGTAGGAATGACCTTAAGCTACAAAGGGTAATAAATACCCATCTATAACAGTAATAATAAGAAAAATAATAGCTAACGCTCTACAGCACTCACTATGTGCTAGGTATTGTTCTTGAACACACGACACATGTCAACATTTAATTTTGGGGGCATCCAATGAAATACATAATATCGTTATTCCAATTTTACAGATGAGGAAACTGAGAGCTAAGAGATGAAGGTAACCAGGTATTGAAACAGGATTCAGCCCCAGGCATCTGCCCTAGAGCCTGGGCTCTTCCCCCCTTGCTATGAAAGAAACGTGATACAAAATGATTTCAGTGGACTGGAATTATGGGCAGAACATGTGGTGAAATCCAATAGGAATACATGGGAACTACTGTTTCTAGAATCAAAGGGCATTGAGACAGGATGGAGTGTGAGACTTGTCAGCAGCATATCCAAAAACCTCATAGGATTTGGCTGGCTACATCAGCCTGAACCAACAGAGTACAGAGGCCCACAAGAGAGCTCCAGGACAGTGACAGCTCGGTCAGCCCATAGCTGTGGACTTTGGGCTCCAGGTTTTTAAAAGGACGTTAGCAAAGTGGAGCAGGCCTGGGCCTAAGAAGGGGATCAGGAGTCAGGAATTCCTGAGTATGATAACTAACTCAACTAAATAATATGTCACCTGTTGAATTTCAATGGTTGAAATAACTGGAGACAGGTTGGGGGAGGGATGATTATTGTCTTGGGCTGGCACATGACCAGTGTTTCTCCAAAGGGAAGATTCAGGACACATGGGCAGACTTCACAGCACAGTTTTGCTTGGTGTGAAGAAGCACTTCCTAGCTCTTCAGGCTATTTAAAATTGGCCAGTGACTGGAGCATTGTAGGAGGGAATAACACAGAACTTGCTAAGCATGGTGCATGGTGCATTATAAGTGTGCCCCAAATAGTAGCTATTCTTGTGATTATGATTATTAGCTTCAGCATTTGCATTCAGAATCTGCTGCTAGTTAAGCATATGGTTCTGAGCAAGTTGTTTTATCTCTCCAAGTCTCAGTTTCCTCATCTATACAAAGGGGATTATAACACTTGCCTTCGACAAATGTTGAAGATGGAAATGTAATGAGATTGCCTACATGAGGGCCAGTAAATGTTTCCTCAGGAAGTTTCATAGAGGACAAAAGCTGTGCCTGTCCCTAATGCAGGACTCTGCATAGCCTCAGGTGCCTACTGGTAACAGTAACTACAAAAGCTGCCATTTATTTCTTAAGCACTTAACTATGTGTCGGGCACTCTGCAAGCACTTTGCAGGCATTCTATCATTTAATCCTCACAACACCCACTCGAGGGGAGTACCACTATTGCTCCACCATTCACCATCATACAGATGAGGAAACCAATTCAGATGGCAGCAAAGCCAAGATGCGAATCCAGGTCTGGCCAATTCAAGTCCAAGGCTTAAACACTGTCCTACCACCTCTCTGGGATTCAGCAAGTTCTTTGGGAAGTGAGGAGGAGGAGGAAATGTGGAGTTTACAGGTGCAAGGAATCTGGTTCAATGTTCCCTCTTCATTCACGCTTTCCCTTGGAGCCCTCGGAGAGAGGACCGTGGCATTGCGGGATTGCTCGAGGCAGTAGGCCAGGCTCACCTCGTGATTCAGCCGTCAGCTTCCAGCTCCCTCCTGTCCCTCCCCTTCCAGCCCCACTTCAGGCTTTTCTCTTTCAGCCTGTCTGACTCCATCTCGGTACTTTGTCCTGCTAATTCTGTGGCTGGGAGGGCGTGTGCACTCTTTATGCTGCTCAGCCCTAATTAGAAGTTCCTGACAGCTTGTTTGGGGCCCTGTCAGGCTCTCTGACTCGCCTTGCACCAATAACTAAAAAGGAAAATTGCTATCTGCTCCATACCTGGATGCCTGGGTGTCACTATGAGCGGCATGTGCAGACGGCGGGTGCTCAGCTGGCTGCTCCTATTCTGGTCATACCAGTGCTGAGTCGGCACTAGGCTCCAGCGCCTGGGCCTGGAGGAACTAATTGATTGACACTTGATCAGGGCAGCTGGCTGAGGCTGGGGGGCAGACCGCTGGGACTTTCATATCCAGATTTCAAGTCCTTTCTGTCTTTGAAACCCCACATATGTTCAGGGTCAGAGGGCTGCAAAGCACAGTTGGCTCTTATTCTGGTGATTATTGCAGGGACGGGTGGGGATGGGTGGGCGCAGTAGGAATGGGGGTTGGATCTTCTATTTTTCCAATGATGAGGAAATTATATATATATTATATATCATCATACATAATAAATATATATATAATACAGCAGAGACCCAAAGCCCTGGACCCTCTGCCCACTGACCTACCTCCAAAGAAAGTCGTGAGAGTTCAGCAGTTAAGACACCGATTGTGGAGCGCGACCACCCAGGCTCAGGCCTCTGCTCTGCTGCTATAAGCTGTGTGCCCTTCGGCGAGTTGTTCCACCTCTCTGGACATAGTTTTGTCATCTGTAAAACAGGAATAATCATAGAGTTGTAAGAATTAAATAAAGCCTTCAGAACAGTACCTGATACCTAGTAAGCACTCTGCAACTATCAGCTATTACATTACTTTTATAGGACTCCTAACTAGAGCATTATGGTTAAGTGGTTTGAATTCCAATTAAACTGCATATTGGCTTTGTGACCTTGGTCATGGTACCTAACCCTGACCCTGAGTTCATTTCTAAAAATGGGTGTAATAACGGTACCCTCCTCTAGAGTTATTGTGAGGATTAAATAAGAGTATATACATAAAACACTTAGCACACTGCCTAGAACAGAGGTCAGCAAATAGGCTAAATCAGGCCCATCACCTGATTTTGTAAATAAACTTTTATTTGAACACAGCCACTCTCTTTAAGTATTGTCTGTGTTGCTTTCCAGCTATAACAGCAGAGATGAGTATGGCCCACAAAACTGAAAATATTTACTGTCTGGCCCTTTACAGAAAGTTTGCTAATCCCTGGGCTAGAACACAGTAAGTGATCATTAAACACTAGTTGTTATGAACAAGTGATTGTAGTTGTCATTCCCAGATTGCTTCCCTGAAGAGTTCGGAGGCCATGCTTGCAGTGACAGGCAGCTTCTAAGACTTTCTATCCACAGAGGGTCTGTTAGAGGCCTTATATGATGGGGGGAAGTTTTTGAACATTCATCTTGTCTGTGTGTATTTTTAGAAAGGAAAACTGGGAGCAATATTTAATAAGGTCATACACCTTCCCCAGAGCCAGATATTTTCTGTCTTAGGGAATATCAGGAATTTGGGAGCTGTCTCTCTTTCAGTTCAATTGATTAATTCTACCAATGAGGTCCTTCACTGTACTGCACCCACCCTCTACCCCCTGACAACACTTGCTGGATTTCAAATATCCAGAGCTGTCTGGATTATTGGACAAAGGCACTGAAGCTATGCTAGAACTGAGTTTGTGGTCTTCAGCACACTTAACCACCCCCAGCCCCCACCATGGGGGTTATGAAGGGTCCTGGGAGCCACCTCCATGTCATTCAGGCCAGGAGGGCCCTGCCCATTCAGGGCAGTTCAGCAGACAGCCCTGCAGTCCCCAGGAGGTACTGGCCCGGGAGAGGAGAGGGCTGGCAGGGTGTGTGTGTGGCTTCCAAGAGAGGCTGGACCGTATGGCAATGCCCCACTGACCTCGCATACAGACAGGCTGTTATCGCTCAATTTTCATGCTGTGTTCCGGACACTGTTCTGCCTGCCATGGACGTGCAGCCGTTAAAATATTAATGTCTGGCATGTGGCAAACATTTAAAATATGCTGAGACTTGGGAGCTGTTGAACCGGGCCTTGTTGACACACTGCCTCACCTGGGTATTGTTAGCTGTGTAAATGCCAAGGATTCCTACCCAAAGTTGGAACCAGATGGAACTGGCACTTCTCTTCTCGCCTCTCATGTCCTTCTGAGACTGGATTGGTAAGGCGGGTTTGCTCCCTGTCCCAGCAGAGCCTCACTGGGCCAAATGGGTGTGTTTTAGTGCCAGTTATCAGGGGGCATTTGAAAAAGCTGGTTTCAGGGCATCGTCAGTCACAACAGCCCTGGATATGCCCTGAGACCAGCTCTGTGCCACTCCCTGGACCAGGCACTGTGCGGCCACGGGCGGGGATGGGGTGGACGTGGCTGCTGCCCACCAGAAGCCTACATTTCACAAGGGGGTTAATACAGTTCCCCAGTGCCTAGAATACAGCATAGTGCAGGGAAGGCAAGATGCCCAGAGTGGGCCTGAGTCCCCTTCCACATCTGCAGCAGCCATCACTGGTTGATCAGGACCATCCTTTTTTACTGAGCTCCCAAACAGCCTCACAATCCTTATCAACATAGGAAGCCACCTCCAGTCCATTGGAACCAGCCTGAGATGAAACCAAGTTGTTGTCTCTGGTGGAGGAAATGGTGAGTGATACAAGAGGGGTCCTGATGAAATGCTGAGGGGGCTCTGAGGGGGTTGGCACCCTTCTGGATGGGGAGAGGCAAGGATTCATGGAGGAAGTGGCCTTTGAGGGTGGGCAGGATAGAACATGTGGGTGGTGTGGAATGGTGCAGGTGGAGGGTGCTATAGGAGTCCAGGCTGGGAGGCAGGAGCACACGGGACAGGTGCAGCTGCGACAACAGTACCCTTGGCTGCTTCCGGGCAGTACCGTGTGGCAGGAGCCAGCCTGGCCAGCCATCCCGGGAACTGCAGCTCAAGCCTGCCCTCCTCTCTGCCTGTCCCTCAGAGTGGTTTCTTTAACTGAGAAAACTTCAGGAGATCTTTTCTCCCTCTAGGAGCCTCTGGAAAGTTCTGAGCCTCCCAAACTAAACAGAAAGCAGATGGCACAACCTGGTGTCGGATGCATCTGGGGTGAGGTCTGATATCGCCAGTCATCTAGCCAAAGGGTCACCAGACTTCTTCTGTAAAGGACCAGAGAGCAGATATTTCAGGCCGTGCAGGCTGTGAGGTCTCTGTCACCAGTGCTCGTCTCTACCACTGTCACACAAGTAGCTGTAGACAAGACATGAGCTAGAGGGCATGGCTGTGTTCCCCCAAAACTAGGTACAGACACTGAAATTTGAATTTCACATAATTTTAATGTGTCATGAAATAATAGCTTTCTTCCCCCCTCCCCCTCAACATGTCTACCATGTAAAAGCCATTCTTAGCTCTCAGGTTGTACCAAACAGGCAGTGGACCAGATTTGGACTCCTGACCTGGCCCAGTCATCAGGTCTCCACTTGGCTGGCACTGTGGACTTCTAGCTCCCCTGGGCTGCCCTCCTTGCTTGCCTATTTGGACAGGGTGGGCTGGTTTTGCAGAGCTCATGGCCATGATGTGCCACGGCCTATCTCAGTGAGAGTAAAGGGGATGAAGGTAGAGTGGGTCAGATTCAGCTTTTAAAGAGCAAAACCCAAAGCTCTTGTACAGGGATAGCTCTACAAGCTGCCTTTGCTCTTGTCTACAGAATCCCCAGTAATCAGTGGTCAGAGAGGGTCAAAGATGAGAAAATCGAGGCCTAGAGAGGGGAAATGGTTTGCTCAAGGTTTTTCAGGTGGTTAATAGCACTTCTGGGACAAGAACCCCTTCCGTCCAGGGATAGATTCTGTCCACTCCACCATGAGATAAAAGGGCCTCCAGGTTAAGCATCTCCTTACCCCCCAGCTCCAGGCTGTCAGGAAGTGACCCTGGCATTTACTCCCATGACTGTTTATGCCCACTTGCTGCAGCACCTTTCTGAGAAAAGAAGGACACAGCCAACAGGCACCAGCATCGGGTAGTAAGGGGAGACGTGAAACATGATAAATTGCTGCTAATGCTGCTGGGTGACTGAGATAAAGGCTTGATTGTTTGGGCAGCATAAATCAACACCCTGAGCTGGATGGGAAATAAAGCAATAATTTAAATCTATTTTCAGGGTCTTGTGGGCCAAGTGACCGACCAGGAATTGATATCTGAGCATGGAAAAATGGGTGGGGGAGGGTTATATATGGTTAAACCACACCGAGTGGATATCTGTACTCCCCCAGGCTTGTCACAAGCCCTGTGGGTGAGCTCCGGGCAGAACCATAACTCCTGCCCCTGCTCCATAGAAGAGGTTCTTATAATCTATTTGCCTGTCTTCCCCAGCCAGCCCACCCACAGACAGCCTCTGCCCCGACTCCAGGCGTCCCAGCCACTTACTCCTCACACTTTGCAGAGGGTACATTTCTGTCAGGCCCTGTGACGGGCACAGAGGATGCAAAACTGCAGAAGACACAATTAGTGTCACCAGATCGCAAGTTCCATGTGGGCAAGGACTATGGCAGTCTAGTTCACAGTGCCTGGCATGTAGGAGGTGCTCAATAGATTTTTTTGTTGAAGAAAAGAAAGACCAAATTAAAAAAACCTTCTACACAGAGACTGGACTGTGGCAGGGGTGCAAGAGAGCAGAGAAGCAGCAAGGATGCCCCGTTCTTCCTAGGAGATCTCGGGAGGGTTGAAGAGAGCCAGAGGAGAGGTGAAACCTGAGCTGAGTCACGGCATAAGAGTTGAGTTGGCCAAGGGCACAAGGGCGACAGAGGACATTCCAGGCAGAAGGAACAGCACATGCAAAGGCCTGGAGAAGGTGGTGCTGCTGCTTCCAAAGCCAAAAAAGGAATCAGGATCTTGAAGAAAGGTGATGGATGCCAGGCCAGTGGGTTATAGTTTCCATTTTATTTTTTAATTGATTTATTTTTAATTGACAAAAATTATACCTATTTATCTTGTACAACATGATGTTTTGAAATTAGAGTTTCTACTATCGATCCCTAGTTCCCTACACTCTGCTTTCTCTTCTTCCTACTGTGGTTTCCTTGGGTTTGGGATCGTCTGCATGGCTGGGAGGTGGCAGAAGCTCATGCTTGGCAGTGAGAGAAAGACACCTGCGCCAGTCAGGGCCCAGGGCTCTCTCCCAGCTGTGTCATTATGTAGCTCCATGGCCTTGGGCAAGTCCCTCTATCCTTTTTTGTTCATCTTTTCCTTTGTGGAAATTGGTGAGGTGGGAAGTATTCAGTTAGATGACCCCTTTGATTCTTTCCAGGCTCTTGTTGATGCTTTAAATCATTTCCAGGCAGGCACCACCTGCTGAAGCTGCAGTGCTCTTTCAGCTCCTAACCAAGGGTTAGGCACTCGGTAGACTTTAATAAATAATTGGCGATGGATTACTTAAGGGCAAATTTCCTGTCTTTCAGAAAAGGGAGAACGATAAAGTTCCCCAAGAAATACTGGAGCTGGTCTCTAGTTTCTATCCAAACTATAATAACAATAAACACAGGTAGCATAGCATTTGCCTTGTGCCAGGTAATAGTCTAAGCACCCTAGATACATCAACTCAGTTAATCCTAATGACCACCCTAGGATTAGAACTATTATCCCCATTTCACAGATGCAGAAGTAGGGACCCAGGGAGGTGAACTAACTTGTCCAGCACCACGCAATTAGTAAGCAGTAAAGCCAGGATTTGGACCAGGCAGTCAGGCCCCAGAGGCTGTGCTGCTTGCTAACCACAGTGCTCTAACCACTCTACAAACCTGCACTGTGCTACTCTGTGGAATGCAGGAGAGATGGGTGCAAAGATTAGTGGGCTGGCAGGGGGTTCCAGAGATTTCATTCAGCAGCAGTTTCTGGGGTGCTGGAATAATTCCACCGCCACACCCACAACTACCTCTACATGACCACAGACTGCTTGATCCTACAAAGTATCAAGATGGATGGGTTCTGCAGGATCTGTCAAGGCCTGACAAGGGGACACATCTGAACCAGTAACAGAGGTCGTAAATTTTTATGTTCGTTATGTTTGTTTTGTTTGGTGTAATTAATAGATCTGTTAAGCTCAATCAAGCTCTGACCTCTTTATAACCATTATAAATCAGCTCAAATAGCTCTGGGAGAGAAGGGGTTGGTGTCATTTTACAGGCCTCCCTGAAAGATGGTGGTCATACCATGGAGTGGGGCCTTGGAAATGGGGTACAGTGGAGGGGAGGGGGAGAGGAGGCCAATGTGGATCCCATGGGGGGTACTGATTAGGGATGGGACCCGAAGCTATGAACAAGGCATTAGAAATGGAGGGAAAAAGAGCCATGGGGAAACTGAGGCAGGGAGCCTTGCTATGTGACTCTTACTCTAGTGACACATAGTTATTCATTTTTATGAATCCTGGGAGTTTGGGGGTAAGGGGTTGCCCCAGAAGGGGGAGTTGGGAAAACAACAGAATCTCATATACCTTAACCTCTTTGCCATATAAATGGCTTCCTGAGGAATGAACACACTCACATAGCCACAGAAAGGGAGCTGGGCATGGGAAGGGGAGAGGGAGGAGAAGCCACAAGGTGCCAGAGGAGGAATCGCAGAACCACTGGCCCAGAGCGTGCAGCCGGTGACCACGGTCGTCTCTTCCATCTCTGCTCTCTGGTTTGGTGAGCAGAGTGATTGAGTGTGGTTGAGCAGGGTCGCAACCACCAGTTCTCAGCTTTTGGGATGAATGGATCCCCGGGACACCAGCGAGGATGCTGTCAGCATGCGTGTGTTTTAATAATAATAAAAAAAGAAACTAACAAAATACCATTCTGCATCATTAAAATGCAGAAGCAGATAAAGAGCAGCTCCTGTGTAATTACCAAAAATTCTTATTTCCATAAGAAACCAGCACTTCATAAATTTTCCAACCTGAGCCTTTCTCTCCAGGGAAACTGGATTTCTATGAATATAGAAATTTGGTAATTGCCCCTGAAACTGTGCTTTTCTGTGTTAATGATTAGCAGGAGCTTGCTTTTGCTTACAGCCCCAAACAATGCAGTTTCTTTCCCCAACTCTGTGTCAATCAGAACCCACCCCCACCCCATTCTCAACCACAGAGTCCACACATGCTAGACTCATGTGTGGACTCATGCTAGACTCATGCCTTAAGGTGTGGGTTTCAGGAAGAGTAAATTCTTGTCCAGGGGAAGAAAGAAGCAGAGAGGGCTTGCCAGTTGGGAACCTAGTTCTGCATTTTCCCAATTGCATTTGTGTTCTTCCTTACCACAGGCATGCATTTTTATTTCAGTGCAACGGGTTTAAAAAATAAAATAAAATAAATGCTCTATTAGATAAAAAAAAAATGTACAGCATTATATAGCTCATAATGCCATGGTAGATTTTAAACCTCTAAAAGCATATGCATTAAAGCAATTTTCTAAACTAATATAGCAAGAGGTCCACAAAAGCACTGCAACATTTGATAATAGTTGCCATCTTCAGCTGAGGATAATGATGTTAACAAATGTAATGGGAGTAATGAGTGGAGATTCAAAAAGCTGCTTTTGTTTAATTTTTTTGTAATGCAAATTCAGTTTGGGAATAAAAGAAGGGGGGGAATGGAGGGGGAAAAAACCCTCTTATTTGAAATGAATCTTAATCCTAACTGATGATAGGCCAGTTGTAAGCAGAAGTGGCTTCATTGTGGAATTAAACAATCTGGAGATGCAATTATTAAGGTGATGGGGACAAAATTTGAAGAAAAAAAAAGGAGCTGCTGCAGAATTGAATCTTTTTCTTAAGCCTGGAATTACAGATGTTTGAGTAAAGAATCCTCAGCATGCTGTGGGCATTGTCTCTGGGGTTTTCTGTGCCAGGGATTGGAGACCCATCCCTGCCAGGCAAATAGTAGAATTCTAAGCCTGGTTCTAGGGGCAGCTGCAGGAAGCAAGGGGTCATGAGGAAGGGAACTGCCCTGAACCCTCACCTAAGCAGGTGGCTCTATGGGACCCTGAGTTATTTTATCAAGCCCCCCAACTGGTTTCATTCAGGGACTTCAGCAAGCTATTCTTCCCCTCAGTTTTCTCTTCTGTAAATTGGGAGCAGCAGTAAGTCCTCGCAGTCAGCACATTTTTGAGGGTGGTGGGGCTCACATCTTATGTCGTCAAAAGAATGGAGGGTGTCACACAGCTGAGCAGCCATAACTTCTCTCAACCTCACTTTTCTTTGCCCTTGGCTGAGCTCAGCCTGCCCCATGAAGCAGAAATCAAAACCATGACTGACACACAAAGGAAAAACCTGTTCAGGAATGCCATCCCAGAAGGCTCCTCCAGGGACATTCAGGAGTTTGCTCAATTTTCTTGATTTTCTCTAGAGAAGACAGGAGCAGCAAAGCTTGACCTACTGATAACACTTCTCCAAGAATCTGCCCATCTTGGGAAGCAGGGGTGGGCATAGAAGGAGAACAGCCCTCACTGGGGATGGCTATATGACCTTGAAGTGATCCAGCTCCAATTTTACTGGTGACAGGTACCATGTGGCTTAGGGCTTGGTATGCTTTTTTTTTTTTTTTTTTTGAGTATGTTCCATTTCCCCAGTGAGACAGTCCACTTGGAGAGGGCAGAGACATTACTGTATGTATGGTATCGTCCACAGGCGCCCATCCAGATGCTGGGCTCCGCAGACATTGCCTAACAGCTACCGTTTACCGAGCTTTTGCCATGTGTGGGCACTTCTGGAAGTGCTTTACATAGCTCACTCCATGTGATACTGACAGCAACCTAACAGGTAGGCACCGTGATGATCCCTGTTTTACAGATGGGGACACTGAGTCATGGGGAGGTGAAGTCACACAGACACAGACTGTGAGCAGCAGAGCTGGGCTTGAAGCCAGTAGCCTGCTTCCCCAGTTCTAGTCCCTAACAATCATGCTATATACATGTGTGGGTTGCTGAAGTTGGGGGGGCTCTTCACCCAGTATGCGTGTCATATCTGTCCCACTGCCCACAGCTGGATGCCATGCCTGGAGGACAGCCCAGCTCAAAGAAGGCTGCCTGCTGGCTGAAGGAAGATTTTGGGGGGTAAAATTATTCTGAGGAAGAGAGTATTATTAAATAACATGATTTTGAGAGGGTGCAGAGAAGTGGAGAATATGAGTTACAGTCACTAGCTTCCCCAATTTACAGCTTTAATTAATCTGAAATTACAATGTAGATTGTTATGATTAGCAGGGACATCTCAGTGAGCAGAGAAGAAACTTTTTAACAATGATCCCAAGATGAATCTGAGGGATGAAATATCCACATGATAAAAAAAAAGGCAGTTAGAAGAAGCAAAATAAAATAAAAAGCTCAGGCCAACAGAACAGTAATCTGTCAGCAGGACAAGGCCCTACCAGACTGTCCCTTGCAGAGGGGATAGGCATCCTTGCACCAGTGGCAGGACTGCACTGAGGCTGCATTAAATGCAAGGATGCTCAGCATGGAGGCAGAGACTCGGGGCGGCCTCTGCTCCTTCTGTCTGGTTCTGTCCCACCACCAGTCTCCCCTCCAGGGGTCACTGGTTCCCTCAAGAACCTGGGCCTGGATCAGCTCCTTTGGGTCTCATCTTTCTCCCAACTGCTCTGGAGGCTGACGGATCAGGAAACTTTCCTGCCCTCCTGAAGATGCTGCTTTATTGTCTCAACTCTGATGAAGCCTTACCCCAATGCCAGTGAAACAGGAAAGAAGAGTCTGGAGGTTGGGGGTGGGAGTAGGTTACTGTATTAGTCTGTTTCTGTTGCTTATAACAAAATACACGGAACTGAGTGATTTTTAAGGAAAATGAAATTTACTGCTTACAGTTTCTGAGGCTGGGATGTCCAAAGTCCAGGGAACATATCTGGTGAGGGTCTTGTTGGTGACTTCAGTGACACAGGATATCACATTGTGAAATGGCAGAGCAGAGAGAATGAGAGACCAGAGAAAGAGAGACTCTCCTCTTCTTTTAAAGCCCCCAACCATGCCCATGACCACCATTTTTAATCCATTCACTACTGCACTGCCCTATAATCCAATCACCTCTTCAAGGCCCCCCTTTCAATTACCATAATAGGATTTCCCACCCTCAACAGTTACAGTGGGGATTAAATTTCCAATACATGAATCTTGGGGGACACAATTCAGTCAATCCGCAGCAGTTACCATCTCCCTGTCCATGAAATTTATTGAAATAAATAGCCACTTGAAAGCCCTTTTTGTCTACTATTATGGACTGTTTGTGTCCCCATTCCCCATCCCTCATTCATATGTTGAAGCCCTAATTGCTATACTAGGAGATGGGACCTCTAAGGAAGTAATTAAGATTAAGTGAGGTCATAAGGGTGGGGCCCTGATCCCATGGGATTAAAGTCCTTATAAGAAGAGACACCAGAGAGCTCTATCTCCATCTGCCATGTGGGGACACACGGAGAAGGGGAGGCCCTCACCAAGCATGGGCCCTGCTGGAAACTCAATCTTAGACTTACAGTCTTTAGAACTGTGGGAAAATAAATTTCCATTGCTTAAGCCACCTGGTCTGTGGTATTTTGTTATGACAGCCCAAGCACACTAAGACAGCTACAGTCTTGTTTCATGATAGCTGATGGCTGACAGGGCCACACATTGATACCAGGCTGTATCTCAGGTCCCTTAGTAACATACCAATTTTGGCATAAATCTGTCACCTTATTTCAGTTTATCCCAGAATGAAAAGTTCATGAAGTGAGTATTATCAATATCCCCATTTCACAGATGAGGAAACTGAAGCTTAGAGAGTTTAAATTTCTTGCTTGAGTCAAAGAGCCAGTGAGTGCATCTGAAGGTAGATTTTCAGATTTTCCAGTTCTGACAGGCTCTGATGCTGGGATGAAACTCAGCCTTTGATGAACTTGAGACAATTACCGGTGGCATGTAATGGGAGCCCACACCCAACCATCCCACCACCTCACCTCATACTCTGCCATTTGTCTGGCTCTGTGGGATGAGAAGGGAAAGAAAGCTTGGTGATAGGTGCAGAGGGTGTGATTTTTGGAAGCCTCCTCTCACCTTCTCTCCAGCATCCAGCAGGACCCAGGCAGCTTTGGGCCCTGATGCAATGGTATTGCCCACTTGTGTGCAGTGTGCCAACTCTGACATGGACCCCCTGCCTGTGTCTCCAGAGCTCCTGAGAACACACTGTCTTAGGATAGTGTGTGTCCCTTCTGAAAATGAAAATACCAGGAATGCCATAGGTGCAAAGAGTTATCAGTTCCTTGAAAGGCAAAATATTAGCCACTGACATTTCTTAAGGTCTTACTATGTGCCAAGTACTACATAATTACTATTTCATGTGACCCCCAATCCTTTGAGTTGGGTGTTATTATTATTCCCACTTTACCAAAAAGAAAACTGAGGCTTAGAGAGGTTAAGAAACTTGCCCAAAATAAAACAGAATTTAATTGGTTTGGTGTGAGCAGGAGGACATTAGGTACCTAAGAGAGTTTGAGTTCTATATCAGGGAACTCTTCACAGCAGGGCTGTACAAGGACATATTTGATGGGAATGAGATTCCTGTCACTGCAGGTGGTCCAGCAGAGAGGGACACTCCCCTGTTGGGGATTGGGACCATGTGAGAGAGCTGTTGGATGCTGGAGTTAAACTACACAGATTTGAAGTCCCTTCTGACCTGGAGTCTCCTTAACTCCACATGATTAATGGAGAAGACTGAGGGACACACTGTCATGTTGAGGGGTGCAGGAAAAGTAGGGCACAGAGAGGGAAGCAAGAGATATTGAAGACCTGGTGTTCTGAGCAGCCAATCATGCTCATATCCACTGTTGCCCTAACTCAGTCTGTGTCTTTACCCCTTGGTATGTCTGTACTCAACATCTAATCTCTGTTTGAACCTGCAGGAATGGAGAGGGTACTCATTTCCCTAAGGTAGGAACAAAGACTTAGGATATTGCTTTGCAAGCCATCTGGTCTACCCCACTTCAGGCAGCTGGACTATTAAAAAAGCTTTCTTGGTTAAGCGAGGGTCTTCCCCCACCAGCATTCTGACATACCTGGACGTGGGCTAAGTGGGCCTACTTGGGGAGCCATTCAGACTGCCCCAGACAGCCCCTGTAGTGGGAGGATGAAGGATCAGAGAAGAGAGAGCTGAAAGGACCTCCAAGACCATTCACTCTGTCCTTTTTTCCTCTTCTTTGGGAGCCAGGAAACTGATTCTATTTGTTGCCAACATTTTTCTGGCTTCCAAAGGTGGCATTTATTGATGGATTAGCTGACCCGAAATTTAAGCTGACTTTCTGGGCAGGGAGTGACTGTTCCTAAATAGGGTGCACCATTAGAGGTGTCCACTTGCCTGCCACCACCCACTCTCTGGGCTGAGGCCACTTATGCCAGAGACTTGGGACACCAGCGCCCGCAAAGGACCGACTGTATAGGTAAAAAAACCCATTCATTCGCTACTGGAAGCTCAGCCAAAGCCAAGCAAGAATACATTCCAGGGCAAGAAGGGAACGAGATTCTGTTTGCACCTGTGTGCATGTGTGAGTCTGGGCCCATTTGCAAGGAATTGTTTTCGCATGTGAGCTGGTCATAGAGGCATGCAACTTCAGAGCTGGAACACTGGCCAAGTGATGTTGCTTTAGAAGGTATTCGGTCTAACCCCTTTATTTTGCAGAGGAGAGGACAAAGGCGTAAAGCCAGAGCTGTTAACCTGTGGTCATGAGCTCCCCAAGATTACGTAGGATTTGACTATCCAGGACAATTGTTCTGTGGAAGGTTCCAAGAGTCTGCATTTTAAAGTAAAGGCACCAGGTGGTTTTGGTCATTGGGCAAGTTTGAGAAAAATGAATTAAAGGACTTGCCTAAGGTGACAGTGGCAGTAGTGGGACTAGATGCTAGACTTCCTCCCTCTCCTCATGCTACACACCTTTATGAAGGTGAGGAAGTTTGCTTGGACACACTGGTATTTGCACGGATGTGTCTGCCGCCATGGATGACTTCCACCCCCCTGGCTTGCAGTTCACCAGGAAAAGTCAATCTGTCCCGGAATGCATGTGATAAAGGGATTCACTGTACAGAGGGCCTTCCCATTTACACCTCTTCTTTCTCAGCCCTTAATCCTGCTGGATTATCTAAACTAAACACTGAATTCTGATTGCTTTCCTCCTTGGGAATAGACCAGCACGGAGTCATGGGGAAGTTAAAAGTGATCTGAACTATTATCTCTTTCTGCCTGTAGGCTTCTGTTTCCTCTAGTATAGAAAAGGAAAGGCTGATTTGAAGCAATTGAATGAACCAGCAAACAAAATAAAAACCTGGGGAAAACAAAAACAAAAATGAACTAGGAAAGACCTCACAGTAGCAGAGACAGCTCGTTTAAATTGGAAGGGAAAAGACGAGCTTGCTGTGAGGAGAGGGCTGCTATAAGAGGAGATTTTGGTGTCAGGCAGAAGTTTGGATTGGTATGAGGAGGTGGGCTGCTCAGTGCTTAGTTGAGGGCCTTTCATTCCCTGTGGTCTCCTAAAACAAAGCTCGCTGGGCCAAGACAGTCTCACCTTTTCAACTCTCAGAAAGGACCAGGCTTAGACGGATGAATGGGCATACGTTCTGAAGTCACTCTGCCTACCCAAGTTCACTAACAGAAGTCGGGGGCGAGTGCCAATTATAAGCACAACTACTCTATGAAGGGCACTGCATTAAGCACTTCAACCTGCAAGGTATATTTTTTATTCCCATTTTACAGATGAGAAAATTGAGGCTCATATAGGTTAAGTATCAACCTGAGCTCACACTTCCACCCTAGCTTGCTTCCCACCTCCCCCACTATGGAACGTGTGGAAATTTAGAATTCCAAACTTCAGTACTAAAGAGACAAAGCATCCTGAGACTCTTAAGAGGTGGGTGGAAGCAAGAAGAAGAAGGCATTCAACTGTCTGAGATTATTTAGATATAGTTCTGCTTAGAGACGAGAGGATGGACAAAGTACAGGGGGGAGGTGAGCTGGACCATCTCTCTTTCTGAGGCTCAATTTTTTTCACTCATAACTGGAGATAATTCTAGGCCACTCCCACACAGCAGTTTTGAGCCTCAAAGAAGTGTCCTTGTTCATCACAGAGAGTATCTACTGTACAGAACATATGTTAATCATGGTAGACGGTAAGAAGAAAAGGAATTTTTAGCAGGAAACAAAATCTTCTCTATGTTGCTGCGGAGCAGAAAGTGTCTTGTTTCTAACAAAAGAAAAAGTGTAATGTTATCTTAAAAACAATAGTCATACTTATAGTTGATTAATTTTCGATTTGTCCAAGACAAATGTAAACGCCCAGGCTGGATTTACCTGCCACCAGGCACTACCTTGTCTTCTATAGCCATCAGAATGTTCTCTGAGAATGCAAACTCATTTTAATAACAGCCTAAGCAAAATAAAATTAGAAAGGTGAATCTGCTCGGGGGGAAATCATCTATTGCAAGTCAAGGCAAATGCACACTATTTTTAGATTCTGCATTGTAGGGGGTTCTCTGCATTACCCACCCCTCTCCAGCCCCCAGACTTCCCTCTCTCTGCGTGGGTACCGAGAGTGGAGCCGACCCCCCGCACACACATCCGGGGCGCACACATGTACCCTTGACAGCGCTTACTTAGCTCGCTGCCTTCACCACCCACCTAATGCACACAGGGGAAATGGAAACGCTTTTCCAATGTTCCTCTGAATGAAGACTTCTCTATTAGTCACCACCAGCCTGGCTGGGCCCCCAGTGGATAGTACCATCCCCACTATGAGGTACCAAAATAAATGGCTTTTGAGGCACGACGGGGAAATATCCTGAGACTTGCATACAATTAAAACAGTTATTAATACTCGCATTGTTCCTGGGGTGTGGGTGTGCATGACATCTACCTTTCCCTTTGGCTAGAGTGAAACAAGAGAACATATGTTCTCATCGCAGGGGCTCCCAGCCCGAGTCACTGGGAGGAATGCTAAGTGTGAGGCCACACGCAGCCCTCCCTCCCTGCAGCTGCTGGTCCTCCTTGCCAGTCTGCCCGGCTTGGCCCATGACCGGCTAGGCTTGAGAGCTGGATGTCTGCGTTCCAACCACAAGATTTTTCCAGACTTCAATTTTGCCATCCGTCTAAAAAAAATTTTTTTTTAAGTGAGTGTGTAGTATGGGAGAGGGTGAAGGTGGGAGTGGGGCCGGGGAGGGTGAGAGGTACTCTGGCCCCCCGACCCCCAGCCTTGCTGGGTTGTAGGAAGAAAAAGGAACAGCTGGGAGGGAACTTTGAGCTTTTCCGGGAATAAATCTGAGGAATGATAATTAAGTTTTTATTGATTTGTTTTTGGTAAATTATATCATCATCTTGCTGGCCTGGTTTGCTTCAGATCATTCTGTCTTTCCTTTCTTCTTTCCTTTTCTCATATGTCCTTTCTCCTTCCTCTCGTTTTCTCCTTTCTTCATATGAGTTAGAAGTTGGAGTCAGTTCTGGGATCATGGACAAGTTACTTAACCTCCTAAACTTCAGTTTCCTCATCTGTAAAATGGGGATAATATTAGTTGTGTGGATTTAACTGAGTAACACAAGTGCAGAGTTTACTCAGGGTCTGGCACATGGCATGTGATCTGTAATGAGGGGTTGCAATAGTTATTATTATGATCATCTTTCCTCCCGGTGTTTCTTGGGCTGCCTCTGGGTTTCAGGTGCTGGGCCAGACTCTGGAGATAGACATTCCAGAAAAAGTCCCTGCCCTTGGGGCACCCACAGTCTTGTTGGGTAAGAGTCTTGTTTCCACTTCCGCTCAGCTGCCTTTAAGGAAGATTCAGGTTGGGGTAAGACTGACTGAAGGGAAAACCCTGATTTCCAGGTATTGGAAAGGTCTGAAGTGGGCAGAGATTTATATTTTGAGTTTTCATGATAGGATAGACCAATGGGCCTAAAATCCATTTGTCCCTTGGGAACTAAGGTTTCCTGGGACAGGAAAACTAAGCAACCACAGAAGCACGGTTGGTTTCAGTGTCAATATTTGCCACATGGAGAGTAAACAAAGCCTCCCGGGTCAGAATCCAGCTGTCTGGGGAGGGGAGATGGTGTTGGGCAGAGGCCTTAGTACAGACCAGTCAGCTCTCTGAATAGCAGACAAAGGAATTCCAATGGGAGGAAGAACACAAAGGATCTTTCTAGCTCCCCTCTTGAGCGCTAGGTGGGTGGTGAAGGCAGCCTGGATAATCTCGAGGTGGAATAGCCCTGGGGTAATCAAGAGTTGGAGGCTGAGCTCCAGCGAGCGAACAGTACTCCTTCAAGTCACCAGTTTGCACAAAGGAGTTGCTGCAGCCTCTGTTCCTACGGCTCATACGTTCACCACTGGCTGCTGCACCAGGTCCTAAGCCCCTTCGTCTGCATCTTTCCAGCATGAACCACCGCTGCGGTCACATTTTCACAGAAACTGCAAGTGCGCTCTGCTAATTTAGGAAACCTCCAAATTCAAACTTACCGAGTAGACAAATTAGGAGGTAGTTATTTTCATTCCAGAAAATCTTCTATTCTACAATAGTGTTGGGCCACAAGAATCCTTTAACTGTCAGCTTCTTCTAGATCATTTTGGGGTTGATTTATATCTGACAGAGGCTTTGCAGGAAGACACATGAAGTTAAAGTAGAACCACTGTCTTCATTTCCAACCTTCTTTCAGTTGGAAATGAAGACAAAACACCTCTGATATTGTGATGAAACTCAATGGGAAATACTGCTTGATTGACAAAAACTCAATAATTATACAATATTTAAAAAGCTAAATTAAATATTCTTTTATCCATTCATGCAGTGAACATATATTGGATAACTACTATGTGCTAGAGTATATAAGACATAGTTCTTGTTTTCAGGCAGCTTTCGAGGAACAATAAATCAACACCGATGGTTTGGAATGAGATCTGCTGTGAGAGGATAAGCAGCAAACACACTAGACTCACCAAGGAGGGTCGAGATCAAACTGAAGGAAGAGCAGTCAGGGAAGGGCTCCTGGAGGAGGTGACACTTAAGCTAGGTTCTGAAAGAAGAGTTGGTATTTGCTAGTTGAAGAAGATGGAGAAGGGCTGTGCCAGCCCAGGGGACATGCCACAGGAAGGCGTCATGTTCTAGGGGACTCCAGCGGGCAGTGCACAGAGGTGTGGGAGTGTGGGGGCAATAAGGTTAAGGAGCACAGAGGCCAACTGAGGTCATGAAGGGTTTTCTGTGCCTCACCAAAGAGTCTGACTTTTTCAAAAGCAATGGGGGCCATAGAATTATGCAGGGGGACCAACATGATCCTATTTGCATTTTAGAAAGATCCTTCTGGCAGCAGTAAGGAGGGTCGATTGAGGGGCCAGACAGGAAAGAGGCATGTAAGCCAGAAAAGAAGTGGCAAAGGCCTGACCGAGGAAGAAGGGACAGGCTCTGGCACCAGATAAGGGGCTCGAATCCACAGGACTGTGTGACTGGGGGTGCAGAAGGGAGGGAAGGGAGAGGTCTAAAGAAACAGCAGCAAAGTGGTACCCTAGCTGCCACGCACTGTGTTCACCCTGCACCAGTGCTGTGCTGTGTGCCTTGCATACATTTGGCGTGGCCACTAGTGATCTGGGACCTGTGAGGCTGGGTGCTGGGTATGACATCTCCAGGACACTCAGGTCATTAACCCGAGGGGTTAGGAGGGTGAGAACTAGAGCCAGGTGCTAAAGCAGCACCTCCAGGGTTCTGTAGGTGACAGACAAGGAGTGTAAGGTTGAAAGGTGCTATGCCCAATGGCAGGGGTAGGCTCCCAACGTGTCATTTTTGTTTGAAGATGCGGGAATAGCTATTGGAAGTGGGATGGGGATGGAGAAGCAGGCTTCCCTTCAGCACCCTGCCGACTTTGCTGAGAGGGTCTTTTTCCAAGCCCCCTGTGTCCCTTCCCCAGCAAGCAGCCAGCTCTTCCTCCTCTGAGGAAGGCTGCCTTGTCTTCCATCGGCCTCCAGATGCATCTCCTCCTGGGCTCAGTGACAAGCATTGAACTATTTTCCAGAAGTGTTAATTGGGGTTTTAATTGACCATAAGTGGGTTATCGAAGCCTGTTTGTCTCTGGAGCTTGTTTATTCTCCAGGGGTTGATCCTGCCCCAAGTGGTATCATCGCTCAGCAAGCACGTGTTCCCCGATCCCCCAATTGCCTCTCTTTTTTTGGTTTTGCCTCATTTAAAAATAAGAGAAAATAAAACCAACTCTGTTGTGTCATAGGAGGCAGGACCTGACACGGCTTGGCTCTTTTAAGGGCTGGCAGTGAACCTGCACGGCTCCACCTCTGGTAGTGATCTGGTGGTACGCAGCACCGTCAAGGGGTTGTGGAAAGGCTACTTGCTTCTGGCTAGTGGAAGGGAGGCTCCGGCCCCTTTGAGACCATTTCCACCCCTCCTACTTCATAGGGTTGCAGGTAGATGGAAAAGATTTGGAAAAATTTTAGGGCACTATTGTGATGAATAAACTCATTCATCCTTCAAATACTATTGAGCAGACACCAGGCACTATTCAATGCCCCATGGATTCAGAGTTGAATATCGCAAAGCTTGTGAACCACCCCCCTCCCAACTCATGGGCTCCCAGAAGATTGAACACACAAGCATGAGGTCTCATGGTTAAGTATCTTCCTACCCAGCCAAAACCGAATACGCCGGTCAGTGCATGCCCTTGTTACAATACTTTTGTCACTGACTCTTTACTGTCTGTTGGTGTAGGCTGCCCTGTTTTGACTATCATTCAGCTCTAGGAGCAAAGGTATGGTCAAGCCAGGGAAGGAAGTGGGCTGTGCTGGAGGCTGGGTAGGGTGGATGTGTGTGTCAGAGGGTGTTTGGTTGTCTTCTGTGTCAGCTGGGGTCTTCCAAGAAGCAGGTGTCTGCTACAATTAGATGTGCAGCCGACTTATTGGGAGAAGTTCTGTGGAAGATAACATGGGGACAGAGCACAGGCAGCTTTCAGACCCGATGTGGATGTGACCCCTGGGAAAGGAGAGGGGAATGAAGGAGTGGGACAGGGACAGTAGAGAAAGTGTTGGGCAGGCCACTGGCAAGCCCTGGAGTAGAGATGGCCTCCAGGGGGAGCCCTGCGTTGGGCAGGCTGGCCTAGCTCTGGGGCCCTGCCAGCTCACTCACTGGTGGGAGCAGCCCAGGAGTGTGGTTTTGGCGTGGATCTCTGGTGGTCCCCACCACACTCCCCACAGCTCTTCTCTCATAAGGGGAGGTCTGAACAGCACACTCCCATGGCCGCCACAGCCTGTCTTCCCACATCGGCTCCCTTCTGGCTTTTGGCATCTCTCCTTTCTCTGCCATACACAGCCTTGTGCTCTGGGGTGACCTCATTGAGCCAGAAGCTCCTGTTCACTTTCTCCTTCCTAAGCAACTCACCTGAATCTGACTCCTCTTCCCATCTGCAACAGAGTCCTGTGCTCCCAGCTCCATCCCTGGGTAATCACTCCTCTTGTGGCATCCTCCAGAGCTTTACCCCATGGGTTCTGCTTCACTGCCACTGCGGGTAGCCCCTGCCCTGGTTGGCCAAATCTGGACGCTGGCTGCTTGGTCTCCTTGCTTTCCTTTTGTTGCTGGATTACCCCAGGGCCTGCCTCTTCCTGTGTGGATGTGCCTGTCCTGGGCCCCTTTCCTTGATGGATGCAATCCAGGGAGCTACACAGATGAAGAAATTCAAGCTTAAGTTTTATGAGACTTGGTGAATTACCTCTTCCAGGCAACATTTATGGGTTAACAGAGGTTTTTAGTGCCTTAGCCCTAAAGAGTGTGGTGTTGTACATAGATGTTATGTGCTTGGCAAAACTAGGGTGGCATGGGCCGGCCCGGTGGCGCACTGGAGAGTGCGCCACTTGGGAGCGCGGCAGCGCTCCCGCCGGGGGTTCAGATCCCATGTGGAGACCGGTTCCCGCTCACTGGCTGAGCGCGGTGCGGGCGCAACACCGAGGGTTGTGATCCCATTACCGGTCAGTAAAAAAGACAAAAAGGAAAAAAAAAAAAAAACTAGGGTGGCATGGAGCAGAGGAATGCCTTCTGCTCTCCCAGGGCAACCATCATCTGGGCTGCCGGTGAACTGTCCTGGGAATATACATGGAGTTGTGATATAGAGGGCAGAGGGTAAAGATTCTTTAAAAAAACATTATTAAATAAAACAACCCAATTCAAATTGGGTTGAGTAGACCTTTCTCCAAAGAAGACATAAAAATGGACAATAGGCACATGAAAAGATAATCAACATCTGCAATCATTAGGGACATGCAAATCAAGACCACAATGAAATTCCACCTCACACCCATTAGGATGGCTACTACCAAAAATAGAAGACAAGTCTTAGTAAGGACGTAGAAAAATTGGAACCCCTGGGAACTGTTGGTGGGAATGTGAAATTGGGTAGCCGCTATGGAAAACAGTATGGTGGTTCTTCAAAAAATTAAACATAAAATTACTATGTGATCCAGTAATTCCACGTCTGGGTATATACCCAAAAGATTTGAAAACAGGGTCTGAAAGAGATATTTGTACACCCAGGCTCATAGCAGCAGTGTTCAGAATAAAGGTAGAAACAACTCAGTGTCCATAGATGTATGAATGAATAAACAAAATATGGTGTATACATACAATGGAGTATTATTCAGCCTTAAGGGGAGGAAATTCTGCAATACACTACAACATGCATGAACTTCGAGGACATCATACTAAGTGAAATATGCCAGTCACAAAAAGACAAGCACTCTATGATTCCACTCGTATGAGGTATCTAGAGTAGTCAGAAAGTAGAATGAAGATTGCCAGAGGCTGGGAGCAGGGAGAGAAGGGGAGCTGTTTAATGGGTACAGAGTTTCACCTCGCAAGATGAAGGGTTCTGGTGATGGCTGCACAACAATGTGAATATACTTAACACCACTGAACTGTACACTTAAAAATGATTAAGATGATAGGTGTTATGTTATGTGTATTTTACCACAATAAAAGAATTGAAAAAAGAGTCACGTTTACCATAAGAGAAGAGAGAGATAAATAGATTGAGCCCTGGTTTGCCTGAGAATTTTTACTTTGCATCTCCCCAACAGGGTATGCAACAGGGCAGGACCAAAGTACTGAACATGAAGGTTAGAAACCAGGAGGGACTGCAAATAGGGTCCTTGCAGAAAAGAAGCTATGTGAGAGCAAGCGGCTAGGTGAAGGAGACTGAGCACAGGAACAGGAGTCAGCCAAATTTGGGTTTGTTCTAGTGCTGCTGACTCATTGCTGTGTGACTTTAGACAAGTGATCTAACATCTCTGAGCCATTGTTTCCTTATTGATAAAATGGGGTGGCAATACTAACGACGTGGATGCTTTTGTGAGGCTAAAGGCAATCTGTGATGTGCGTAAGGTGGTTCCTAGCAAACAGCAGGCCCTTGTTAAATGTTAGCTCCCGCATTAGTCCCTGAAGATCCTGTGGAGGAGGTGGGGTTTTCAGGCTGTTTAAATGCCAGCAGCTGCCTCCGATGACAAGGGAGGTTGTACTATTAATGGGTGAGCATGTGAGATGTCCTTTTCCAAGGTGTTGGGCAGGAATTTAAGATGCTGGAAGTGAGCTGAATAGTGAATAGTAAGCTTGTGGATATAACTATGAGAGATTAGCATTGCTAGCCCCCAGTGTGACTTCAGATAACTCTGAAGGGAAAGTAATTAAATAGGCACATGGGAACCTCTACTGTGTGCCAGGCACTGTGCTAAGCACTGGGAAGGTGCAGACAGGAGGAGATGGATCCTGGCCAGCTGCTGCTCCCAGGCCAGGCAGCGAGATGAGGGTCCACAGGCTCCTGATCCCGTCCTGGGGTCTGCAGGGAACGTAGATGCAGCCTCCCTGGGAAGATCGCTTACTGCTGGCCGATGACCAAGACCAAAACAGGCAAAACTCTAACCCCTGTTTCTCTTTAGTAAATAATTTTCAAACAGCACATTATAAACGTATGGTTTCCAGTCCAAGCTATATTCCCAGTACTCCTTACTTCTCTTCTCCATTCCTTACTTCATTCTCAGCAGCCATTCCATGCCCTTCCCTCTCTCAATGTCCCACACCAGCCCCTTTCAGCAGATGCCCTCACCTGCAAACACACCATCACTGAAGAGATCAAGCCCGCCTGGCACGGACCAGCTCAGCTCTCCTGCCGTCCCAAAGTAGCCTCTGTTTGTCTGAAAAAAAGAAGCAGTCCTCCCCTGGGCTCAGCTTCTAGCTGCCGTCTCCCCCTGTCATCGAGGACTTTCCTCCATCATCAGGGATTACTCTCTCTCTTCTCTTCCTCACCTGCTCCTCCTTTTCCTTCAGCTCTCACCATGTTTAAATCCTCTCATCGATTTTTTTAATTTGGTCTTCTTTTTCAAGCTGTTCTATAATGACCCCTTTCATGAAACATTTCTGGTTTTGCTAACATTTGTTGAGCATCGATTATATGCTCTAAGTGCTTTGCTTATATGATCATATTTAATCCTAACAACCACCTACGAGGTAGGCCTTGCTATTATCCCCATTTTGTAGTTGAAGAAACTGAGGCTCAGGGAATTAATAACTCACCCATTGTCACATGGCTGTAAGTGGTGGAGCCAGGATTTAAACCTGGGCTCGTTACAACTGCCCAGTCCTTTAACCGTGAACAAAGTCTCTCAGTCATCCCCAGCGACTCCTCCAATGCTGTGTCTCACCTCTGGATCTCTCTGTCCCCCTTCAGTGCTGCTGTAACATTTGAAATTTGCTCCTCTGGTTTCCCTGTCATTACTCCCTACACCCTGGCTCTCCTCTACACCTTTCCCTAGGTAGTTTTTATTAGCTCTTCTTTCTCTGTGCACCAGCTACCCGCTGGTTTCTCCCCAGGCTCTGTGTTTAGTCAGCCCTCCTGTCTTGTTCTGTGCATACTCTCTGGGGGAGTTTATCCACTCTTGACTTTAACTATCCCCTACACACTGATGACCCCAACACATATATCTGCAGTCCCTGGCATGCTCCACAAGTCCTGAAATAAACTCATGGCCTCCCTCATTTCATATCTGTTCTTGCTCCTTTCTTCCTTAGATAGGTTAGCAAAACCATCACCTGCCCAGCCATTTAAGCTAGAAATCATGGAAAACATCATCTTGACGTCGCCCTGTCATTCCTAAACCTAATGGACAAGGAAGTCCTCTTGAGTCTATCTTCTCAATAGCTATGGACTCTCTTTATCTCCCTTTATTCCTGCTGTCACTGCTATTGTTTGGGACCTTGTAATATTTCCCTTGAAGTCTTATTGTCTTGTTTCTGGTATCTTCCCTCTAAGCCATCTACTACTCAGCTGCCTGTTGTCTTTCTAAAGCCTGCTATATCATTGTGCTCTGAACACTCTGTCTTCCAGTCATCTGGAAGTTGAAGTTCAAGTCCTTAGTAGGCATTCAAGGCCATCACAACCTGGCTCCAGTGCACCTCTGGCCTCATCTTCTATTACATACTCCACCTGCCACCCACCTGCCCCTTAGTCTTCATTCATGTCAGCTGTTCACGAGTCCATGGAAGTAAATCCTACATCTATGTGCTCATCAGAGCAGACAGTTCAAGATCTGTCTGTTCCATGTGGCTTTCCTCAATCCCCCAACCAGAATGGATGGCTCCCTTCTCTGGGTTCTTGCTTTTCTCGGCTGTGGACCTCCAGAGCCCAGTATCGGTGTGAAAGTAGATGGCGTGGAGTTATAGCACATTTCAGGCACTCTATAAATGCTAGTTTCCCTTTATTGTGAGACATAAACAGAACATGAGCCAGGAGACTATAGATGAACACATACCCTAATTCTTAAAAAAGTATAAAAAGATAGAACCAAAAAATGACAGAGGGAGGGGAGCCCCTATCCTCTACATTAAGCCAAACTGCATTTAGAAAAGAACCAGCTTGTGTTCACTGAAAACAAGTCATGTCAAAAAGCTCATCTCCAGTTTGCAGGAGGACACTGGACTGAAAGAGAAGAGAGCATGATAGCCACAGGACATCATGGTACAAGGGAGGCTTTTCACAAAGTCTCCCCTGTGTCCTTGTGGGCAAGGCCAAGAACACGGCTGAAGGATAGGCATTGATTCATTAAAGTGGTGAGCTGGGAGTAACTTAGGGGACATCCAGTCTAACCCTCTCACATTACAGGTGAAGAAACAGAGACCCGAAAGGCTCATTTTTCTAAAGAAATGCAGATTATCAGTAACATAACAGGGCCCCAAATCTGTTTCTCCCTACAAGCTTTTCCTGGGCTTCGTTGGTCTGTGGTCCGCCAAACAGTCACGCCCAAAGAATGTCGTTTAACAGGCTGATGTGGACCTGGAGGGGGAAGTCAAGTGCTATGCTGTGGACGTGATCCTTGACCCTGCTCATTCAGTCATTTACCAAGCTTTGGAGTAAAACCCAGAAGGCAAGTTTTTCAAATAAGTGAATGACACAATGCAGAAGGGATAGCTGATACGTGGGACTCCTGAATCAGGATCCAAAATACCTTTCAGGCTGGATTGATGGGCTGCAAGGAAAGAGATGAAGCTTAATAGGAACAAATGGGAAGTCTTGTGCTGAGGTTTCCAAAAAATCAATTCTGTAAGTAGAGGCCGGGGAAAACTTGACTTGACGTAGGTTCGGAGAGGAAAGGTTTGAGTCGATAACAAGAGGATCTTAGGGTGTTTTGGCTGCTAACATAGCCACAGCAAGGTGAGGACGATCGTTCTTGGGCTGAATTCATGAGTTCAATTCCAATACAGAGGATGTACTGCTTCCTGTACTCTGTGCTGGGCAGACCACGTCAGAGCCCAGGCTCCAGTTCTGAGCATCGCACTTTTGGAGGGACTTTGACAAGCTGAACATGTTGGGGGCAGGCCCTCAGGATGGTGAGGGGTCTGGAAATCAAATGAGGAACACCTGGGAAGATAAGAGCCTGGAGAAAATACTAGAGTCATCATGTGGCAAGAAAGTAGACCAGCTCCATGTGTTCTAGAAGGCAGAACTTGGGAGCTATAAGACAGCAAATTTTGGTTCCATGCAGGAGAGACATTTCAAAGGGAACTCCCCATCCAGCAGTCCGTCGATGCAGGTCATGACCTCCATGCAGGTCACTGAGGGTGTGCAGGCAGGGCCTGGGGGACCCTCAGTTAGGGAAGCAGAGGGTCGCTTTGGTGGAAAAGGTGAATTCAAGTGATCTTGAGGGTCCCTTCTAGTCATTAGCTTCTGGTTTTGATTATTATTTTGATTATTATTCTAATTGTTATTCTGATTATAGAATCACAGCTGCTGCGATTCTACGACCCTGCGTACATTTATAAAACCAGACCTTGAAAAATCCATTCTCCCCTTTCTCGGCCCATGATTCAAGCTGAGTGGTAGCTGTAGTTTAAAATTCCAACCACCATCTAGTTATCGAGCACCTGCGATGGACAGAGTCCTAGCCTATGTGTGTTTTGGGGACGCAGGGAGAGAGGGAAACACAAGAGAAAAGGCCTTTACCTTTCTGTGTCTAAGATGAAACCCACCTCAACCTAAGCCAAGTGAGACGATGGGGGCAGAGGACATGACAGGCAAAAGGGGCGTTGCCTCTGCTCTTAGACACAGTAACAAGAATGAGACAAAAGGACATGATTTAGCAAAGTGGCAGGAAGGCCAGGAAAGGGGAGCAGGAGATGCCGCAAGCAGGGGGAGGCAAGGGGGAGACTGAGGCCGAGGGGAGAATCGTTGAGCCTGAGGACAGTATCATTAGGAACCTTGCCTTAGGAAAAGGACACGACATGTCCCTCTGCACCGCAGCTTAAAGACTTCACACTCCCTTAGGCCCAGCCGAAATGGACTTATTTATTTTTAATAGCGCCCATTTGAGGTAGTTGTATTTTCAAAGGCTGATGTACTCGTAAGTACTTTTCATCCTCACAGGTTAAAAAAAAAAAATCCTTTCAGAGTGGAAATGCGGGACTGGGGCAGAGTTGAGTGGAGGGGGGTCTTCGCAGCCCTCTGCAGCCTTCCTCACCTCTGGGTGGGATCCCACTCCCATCCCAGAAAGCCAGAGACTTGGGAGCTGGAAGCTGGGAGCCACGCACCCCCGGGAGGAAGAAGCGGAGGAGGAGAGAGAGAAAAGGCCTTTCCCTGCCCTGCCCCCATTCCTATTCCTGAACATGTAGTGTCGATGTAGTCATGGCTTTTAAACAACATTACACACACTTGTCGTCCAAGATAAAATGTTATTAAGATTAAATGCCGAGCAGGGAACGAATCCAACTTCCCACTGTCATATTTCAGCTATGGTGAATGATTGCCTTTCGGTAGCCCCAGCTCCTAAGCAGGGAAACAGCATTATTATCATTAATAAGCCCATAATGGGGAAGAGAAATTATAAACATTTCTGCAACAAGCAGCCCTCCAATGTTAATATTTTATGAGCACGCAGAGAAGCCTGCAACTGAATATAAATGGCAGAATTATACGTAACCATAATGTAAACACACGTAATTGGGTTGAGTTGGTAGGAGGATAGGGGAGGGCTAGTGGCAATGGCCAAGGGGTGGCATGTATGGCACTGAGTGAATCCCCAAAGGCAGAAAGTTGGAAGCCCCGGGGCCCCTGTCATCTGGACTCACCTCTTCCTGCCCGGTCTCTCTGGAACCCTGTGGGCAGGGGGACTGCGCATCTGCTTCCACACCTAACACATCACCCTTGGCACTGGGTCACTTTAGACTTACTCCAGAGGCAGGTAATTATTGGCCTAAAAGCCACTTCCTGGGAACGTTTAGGTCTTCACGTGTGTGTTTCCCCACTCTCAAAATGTGGTATATGCATCCAGAGGACACAGATCCTGTCTTCTATTCCTTCTGTAATGGCCAAAGCACACAATACATGTGTCAGAGGAGCCCTAGAGAGGGTTTTTGGTTCATTTTTTTGGTTTGGGGTTTTCGCCATGGAACCCTTGCTCCAAACCAACTGTTTGGTGGGAGCCCAGTGAACAAGAGGACTGTGTGACTGCAGCAGGCGAGAGCCGGAGCCCCACTGGCCAGCCCCTCTTGTCCTGATTCCTCTCCTCTCCAAGGGTCTCCTGAGGCACCTCTGTGGAGCCCAGGGGGAGAACTGCTGTAGGGTCCCCTTTCTCTATTCCCAGCTCTGCCGTTAACTGACAGGTGGCCTTGGACACATCTCACAGCCTCTCTGAACCTCACTTCTCTGTCTGTAAAATCAATGGAGACAGCTAGGTGATCTCAGACACTCCTTCCAGCTCTGAAATCTAAGAGGTATACAGTCCTCAAGGAATTTGTATTGTCCACTGTAGGATCCAGTGCAATCGATGTTGGAAGGCCTCAAAGAGGCAGCCAGGAGGCTCTCCAGTGCCTCCACACCTGGTAAGGGCTGTGGTCACTTACCAAGCCTGCCTGGGTTTTGCCCTTGAGCTTTAAGCTTCCTGAGGCAGGGACTGTGGTGGGGACATCTCCTTGCTGGCTTTGTGCATAATGGGCTCAGAGCCAAGGACTAGAACTGGCACGAGGGCAGGGACCTCAGTGCCCAGCACAGTGCTTGACTAATAATGGGTACTCAGTAGAATCTGGTGGACAGATGAATGGTTGGATTACTGAATTGGTTAATAGCTTGGTCGGTTAATGAACTGCAGCAGCTCTCTCTTCAGCTTTACTTCATCCTCTTGTTTGTGTTTTTCAGTACAGCCCCTGTCTTTCAGAAGCCATTTCTGGAGTGCCTACTAGGTGCTGGCACCATGATGGTGACTTTACAAGAAGACAAGATCACCTCTGGCTGGCAGCCTGGCTCTTTCCCTTCCTCTTCCCCCTTCCCCGCCTCCTTAATTTTCCCTCTCCCCCTGCTCCTATTCATTATTTCTCTCTGCAGTTATGTTATTATTGGCCTTGGCAAAGAGTTTCAGGGGTGTCATTTGTCTGAACAACATTATGCAGAATTAAGTTCCAGGGTAATTTCTGACGCATCCTCCAGGAGAAGGCGAATTAAACCTGCTGCTCTCAGCTCGACAGAGGCGGCCTCATTTGAATCCAGGTCTCTACCAGTCAGAGAAGCTGTTCCTGAGTAGCCCAGCAGGCGGCTCCCAAGGCAGGAGGGGGTGTTAAGCCGTCATTTTCTTCATTCCCCCCACATCTCACCTGAGCTCCCCAGAAGCTGAGGGTCTTTGCCTTTACCTCCTCCCTCCCTTTCACAGGGAAGGAGTTTCCATAAGCATATTTCATAAGCTGCTGGCAGGAAGTTTTCTTACAACTAACCCAATCTTTCTTGCTATGTACTGCTATCTTTAAATCCATACTTTTCAAATCTCAGTGTGCCTGCAGATCACCTGAGGAGTGTATTATAAAACACGTTCTGATTGCTTGTGTCCGGGGCAGGGCCTGAGAGTCTGCATTTCTGAGCAGCTGCCAAGTGATGCTGTTCTGCACAGCACACTTTGAGTAGCAAGGCTTTAGAAAACAGAGAAGGTAAAACAAACAGCCCTGCTTATTTGGGTTTATTCGTGTGGGTCCCTTTTAAAAGTTCCTGCCTAGAGCTGCTTCGTCCTGTCCATAGTGCTGTCTATCTGCAAATTCCTTAGCCTCTGTGAGTCTTGGGTTCCTCATCAGCAAAACCAGGGTAATGATACCCATCTCCTGGAATTGTCATGAGGTGACCTGCTGGAAACAGAGGCCGCTGAAGGGAGGAGGACAGTGGCTGTGCCGCTTCCCTGGGCTATGAGGCAGAGAAGGGGTCTGTGCCATTCTGGAACCTACCCCTTCCCTAGGGCCAGTGTCCTCAGTGGTACCTGGTAGCCAAGCACTGAAAGGGTTACTCAGCTTTCTGGGGAGTTTGGAGGTTGCCAGCAGGGGAGAGCCAATCCCCAGCCTGGTTAGGTTGACCTTGGTTTAAAAGAGAAAAAAAGCCTATTTGTGTAACTTGGGATATCATTCAGCACTTAAGAGAAGTGTTTTGAGGAAGATGCTGGTGATTACATTGTACAGTCATTTAGGGCTTTTATTCTCTTCAAAGACAGCTAAGGTGGGCATGCTCACCCCTGTGCTGCAGACTCGAGGCACAGAGGGGCTCAGGGGCTTTCCCAGGGTCACACATGTTGTCCTTAGTGGAGCCCAGCCCGGAAGCCTGTCCCCAGCCTCCAGGTCCTGTGTTCTTCCAGCTTCCCCTAAAGACGGGGACAGCCAGTGCGGTGCGTGAGGGGAAGAGCCAGGGTGGGTTGGGTGGCTCTTTTCCTGCCTGGCTGATGTTGGACTAGGAGGTGGGAAGGATGCTGTTTCTCTCCCCCCCACTCTTCTCAACTCTTGTCCTCCTGGACTGAGGACACTTGTAAGGGAATGACAGTCCCAACCTGGGCCCAGCCTGCTGGGGGAGTAGGAGGAGGCACCTCTCCACTCCGCCTGCTTGGAGATGAGAGGAGATCACAGCCGCTGGACACCCCCTGCCCCACGAGCCGTCCTGGATGGTTCATGGCACAGCCAGCCATGTCCCTGCCTGCTCTGCCCCTCAGGTTGTCTCCTCCGTAGCAATTCTATGCTCCAAATTCTCTGAGCCATTATCTTCCCAGACACCATTCTTTTTTCCCCTGAGTTGCTGCTACAGCCGAGAATTTCACTCCTCCCTCCCCTTCTCCAGGCCCTGGCTTTCTCTTCCCACCGGTGTCTGAGTGAGCTCCTCCATCCTCCCCTCCTTCCTCGGACAGCTGCCAGGGAGAAGGGGAGATGATCAGCCTGCGGGAGGAGCCGCCTGGGCCCCTCTCAGGGCTGCCTTTAGACCTCCTTGCAACTTGGACCACATGGCCTGTCCAACCATGAGGACAATTGTGGTCAGATCCAAGGTCCAGGCCATCCAGCCTTTTCACTGGAGGTGTTTGGGGGCCTTTGTGTGGGACACAGGGTTAATAAGAGACTATCTGCAGCCAACGAACCCCTCACACAGTCACAGACTCTTAAAGAATGAGCGGCACGTTCAGTTGTCATAGTCCACTCTGAGTGTCTGAATCACCCTTTCTTGGGGCCAAAATGTAAAGAGTCTTTGAAAAGACTGAGCTAAAAAAATGTATCATCATCATCATCATCATCATCATCGGGCTTGTAGAGGAGGTGGTTAGACCTGCTTCGTCCATTGGCCAGGGTGGTCCTTGTCTTTCTGGTTGGATTTCAGAGGCCCTGGGGGTCCTGGTGAACGCTCTACTTCTTCTCCTACCCCCAGGCATAGGCCTGCCTCTTCCTTAAAACTCTGGATCTCCTTTACATTCAAACATCCCCAAGAAAGGATACTTGAAGGCATTACAGTCATTTATACCTGAGTATTACTCAATTGGCTACAACCGGTGGGAGGAGAACTTTGCTCAGGAAGGAGACACCAGGTGCTGGGGACACATGATGGGGACTCTGCAGAGTGAGGCAGGGATCCATGGTGGGGAGGCTGATGGAACAATGGCAACTGTTGACCAGCCCTGAGAAGGCCAGGCTCTGCTCTTGGCTCTGCCACTGGTGTGGTACAGCCCAGATCCTGCTTCTTTCTGAAGCCCAGCTACCTCTTGAGCAAAAGGAGGGGTCAGACCCAATCATGCACCATGCTGTGCTCTGTGAGCCACTCACACCTGACACTCACAGAGAGCAGTATGAGCACTTTCACTGCACTTCTGCCAGCGTGCAGGGGCAGGGCAGCACTGGGGACTAACTTGAGTCACTGAATTCTAAGCCAAGGGTGATCCACCCAGGCCTAGCACCCGCCTCCCACCAGCTCTCCTTCAGGCAGCTCTTCAAGGTAGGGCTCAGCCCTGTAGGCCATTTGAGGTCTGTGGCCAGAAGCTGGGGCTCCTGCAGTGAGAAGGGTGCCTGGGACCTCAGTTCTCAGTCTCAGCTTTTCTTCTTACCACCCTGTCCCAATGAGCTACTGCCTTTGGGTTCACCTGGACAGATGCAGCTGCAAACAGAGAGCTTGCCCACACAAAGCTTCCTTCTGACCTCCAGGAAGGAGATCATAGCACATCTACAGGGGCCCAAGTCCTTTCCAGGCCCTGCTTCCCCAGAATAAACTCAAATAAAGTGAGGACCAAGTGTCTACGCTCACTGCCCGTGGGACAGCTATCCTCCCACCACTGCAAATCATCGTCTCTCTTCACAAACGCCAGGACTGTACAACATTCTAGACTTTCCAGCCTGCAACTTACCTAGCCACATCCTTGGGACCCAGCAGGAAAGGTTCGGAGAGGTTAAGTTGCTTCTTAGAGTCACCCAAAGGGTGCTTTCTGTCTGCTTTCCATCTCCTCTTGGGGAGCTCAGGGCTCACAACAGCTCTAGGGGTAGAAAGCCCAGCTCTGGGCTCTTCCAGAACATCTGTGGGTGCCCATCCTGAAGCCCCTCCACCAGCAGGCCTTGTGTCCCTCCACAGGCCCTGTGACCTGAGGCAATATGTGTCCCATCACTCTGCCTGGGCCCACCTTCACATGCCCTCCACATGACCCTTGGCGGGCCTCCTCCCTGACCTTCCTTTCTGCTAACCTGACCAGAGAAGGTAGGGAGAGAGGGTAGGAATTGGGGGAAGGTGGAGTGATAAATATAGCGCCCTCCCAGGAATCAGGAGGCCTGCATTCTAGCTCTGACTATTAATTTTCTGTGTGACCTTGGATAAGTCACACAACCTCTCTGAGCACCACTTTCCTCATGTGTAAAAGAAAAGGGCCTGACTAGGTGATCTCTAAGATTGCTTCCAGTTCTGAAATCCTGACTCCTACAATTCCCATCTCCCCCAGTTATATTATCCACTATGTGATCCAATGCCAATTCATATTGAAAGGCCTGAAGGAAGCCACCTGGAGATCCCCATGTGCCTCTACACTGCTGAAGGCCTTGGTTACTTTCCAGGCCTGGTCCAGCTCTGCCTTTGAGCTTGAAGCTTTCTGGGGCAGGGACCTCGACAGGAGACCTCCTCTATTGCCAGGTTTTCCCACAACGGGCTCAGAGCACTGGCTGGCTGGGCCCTGGCCCCTCCACCAGGGCCCACCTTGGTTTCTTCAAGAGGAGACTGGAGCCTTCTTCTCCCAGAAGAGCAATTAGGCAGGCAAACTCCAGTCCCACCCTTTGGCTAAAGATCTGAGTACTTGGAAAGCCCTGCGATATACGGAGAGGAGTTAGACTCCACTTGGCGTCTCATTTTCTATTTGTTCTCAAGCACACACAAACATCCTTCAATTTTACATTATTGACTTAAAAGCATTTAACATTCAGTAATACATTTTAAATTACACAGACACATCTTATCAGCACAGAAAAACTAGCACAAAGACAGAAGGGACACCTCCTTTCAAACCTGGTCTTTTCTTTTTTTAATGGAACTCCTGCATCTCCTCTCTTCCTCTCGCTCTCTCTCGCTTTCTCTCTCTGTGCTCCTTGTTAACTCTAAGTCTCTGTATATAATTGAGTTAAATGGTTTTATCTACACCCAGAAAAGTGCATGGCTGTGACCATGACAGATGCCTCGAGAAAGCTGGAGTACTTGCTTGCTGGCTGCCACGCTGCCAATTATTTCTGAACTTTGTACTCCTTAAGAGTGAGAACAGAGCAACTAGCCATGATTTCTCACCTTCCAGAAGATAAAGACCCCTGCTTTCCATCACCTGTAAATTCAAAGGTGTATTTCTTCACTACCTTCATATTTCCATAGAGTAGTTATTATTATTATTATTTTTTTTTTTTTTTTTTTTTTTTGGTTAATGAAACGTGTGAACAGTTTGTTCCCAGCTAAAAACAAGTGCTGATGGGTTTCATACCTTCCTGTGTAGGAGGGCGAGGTAGGTTGTGAACAAGGCATTGGCTGGTGGGGGGGAGGCCAGCGGTGGGAGGTGAGGTGGGGAGGAAGAAGGAAAAGGGGAAGATCAGTACAGAACTTCATGTGTGATCTGTCCCCTTTTTTCTCCCCGTGTGCAAACCCCACCGTAGTCCTTTTGATCAGCGCAGGGGCACAGGGACTTGGGGAAGTGCTACCCCTTTTGGAAGTGAATCGGTACATCCGTGGGTTAGGAAAAAGGGATTGGCACTTGGGATGGCCTTAATAAGAGACAAAATCCCCCTAAGGTTTTATTCCTTGTCATGCATCTCCAGGGAGGGAGGGTAGACAAGGTGTGGATAAGAAAGTCTCTCTTGTCTGGCTCGAGGACGCCAGCAGCACATACATATCTGTCTACATTTGTGCACATACACATGCACGTATACCCACCCTTCTGTGCCCTTTCATCCCTGGGGACCTTGGCTGGAGGTGCTGGACGGGGGTAGTTAGCTGTGTGATAAAATAATGGCAGCTAACATTTATCCGATACCTCCTATGTGCCAGGAGTTTTCGGTACATTGCTCACTTATGAAACACATACTGTATTTTTCCCGCATTGTATTTGGTGAATGAACGCATGGATGAGTGAGTGAACTGGAATGAACTTAGAGAGGTTGAGTAACTTGCCCAAAGTCACACAGCTTTTAAGTGGTAGATCCAGGACACAAATCCCAGCAGTTTGGGCCTAGAGGCTACATGCTTAACCCCTCTGCTATAGGAAAGGGCCCAGAAGCAGAAGGCCTCTTTTAGCTGTCAGCAGTGTGACCTCGGGCTGGTTACTCACCTCTCTGAGCTTCTATTTCCTTATGGGGGTAGCAGGGGACTCAGATATGGAGGTACCTGTGAAGTGCGCTTTGCACACCTTGAGGTGATGTTGCTAGACCTGTGGGTGACTGAGCTCAAGCTCTCATCTCCACGTTCCAAAGAGTCTAGCAGAGTGCTGGACACACCGTGGGTTCTTTACTCTTAGCCTTTTCCACTTAGAAGCATGCAGTCCAGTTTGCCACTGGCCTTGGGAAGGATACGGACCCAGATGTCCTGGATGTCTTGGGAGCAGCCCTGCTCTGGCCTCTGTGCTGGTTTCCTTTGTTGGCACTCACTCATTCCATCCCTCATCCTGCATTCCATTGTATTTCATGATACAGCAGGTGTCTTTATAAGCCTCTAGTTGCTATTGGAGCAGGGCAAGATACAAATTAGTCAAAGGATTGAATATGGTGGGTGTTCAATAAATACTTCCTGACTGATGGAATGAAGGGATAACTAAGGGTGAATGAATGAATGGGCGAATGAACCAGGCAGGAAAGGGGCACGTCCTCTGCAGAGGAACAGAGGAGCATTGTGGCATGATGGGAAGTGGGACAGATCTGGGTCTGATTTCTGTTTCATCATTTAATAACAATGTGATCTCGGACAGGTCATCTAGTCTCTTCGGGCCTAAGTCTCCTCATCTGTAGATTGGGAGGGGGAGACAGTTGAGCTCAGGGCAGCTCTCTCCCTTCCCTCTTCCTTCCGTGGCTACTCCAGCCAGCCTCTGGCCTTCACACTGTCCCCAGGAAGGTCATGTACCTGTCTCTGTCACCTCCAGACTTGGGGACATGGGTAAAATTCTCACCAGAGGTGATGGGTACATTTTCCTGGTTGCCCCATGGGGAGGGAAAACACTAAAGTGCTGTCTGCCAGCTGTCACTCTCTTGGAAGAAATCCTTTTTCAGCCTTGACATGGGCTGGAGGTGGTGTCAGGTCAGGGTTACAGGTCCTGCAGAAGAGGATCTATCACCTTGCAGCAGAATGTAGTACTTTTCATCTGTTGTTCTCCAAAGACACATGGGAAAGTCCCCTTTACCTCCATCGTGGGTGGGGCAAGAGAGAGGTGACATATGTGTTCCATCTTGAAGGCGGACAGGGACTCATGAAGGGGAGGCAGGGAAGGCACTTTCACAGAGCGAGTGGTTCCTATGGGGGGATCTTCAGGTTCAGGTTCAAAGCTGGAGCAGGTGGGAAAGACGGAAGGTGGTGGCATAGGGGAGGGGCTGAGGCCTGTGGGTGGAGAAGGACAGACGGGGTGGCCTCATATATACGCCAAGGAAAAGGACCTTTATGGCGAGCCCGTGGCTCACTTGGGAGAGTGTTGTGCTGACAACACCAAGTCCACAGGTTCGGATCCTATATAGGGATGGCCAGTTAGCTCACTGGGTGAGCGTGGTGCTGACAACACCAAGTCAAGGGTTGAGATCCCCTCACCGGTCATCTTTAAAAAATAACAATAATAATAATAATAATAATTTCTGGGCCGGCCCGGTGGCGCACTGGAGAGTGTGCCACTTGGGAGCACGGCGGCGCTCCCGCCGAGGGTTCGGATCCCATGTGGAGACCGGTTCCCGCTCACTGGCTGAGCGCGGTGTGGGTGCAACACCGAGGGTTGCGATCCCGTTGCCGGTCCCCAGTATGGGCGTGACACCGAGGGTTGCTATCCCATTACCGGTCAGTAAAAAAGACAAAAAGGAAAAAAAAAAAGAAAAAGAAAAAGAAAAGGACCTTTATCATGCATGTTTCTCAACAGGGCACTGCTAGCATTTGAGGGGGAAAACTCTTTATTCTTCTGGGCTGTTCTGTATGTGGCAGGGCGCTGAGGATCCCAGGCACCCCATCTTTGTGACAAACAAAAACACCCTCCCCCATTTCCAAACACCACTTGAAGGGGGGAGGGTCTCACCCTTGTCAAGAACCACTCTGTAGGTGATAAGAGGCCACTAAAGGATCAAGCAGGAATGGAAAGATCAAATGTGTGCTTTAGAAAGCTTGCTGTGGTGCCCGAGTGGGGACAGTGGAGAGACTGGAGACAGGGTGGCTAGTTAGGAGCTTAAGTAATTATATTAATTTGAGGTGATATTAACAGAAGAGGCTCCTGTGGGTTGGAGGATTTTATGTGGGTGTTTATGATTCTGCCCAGTGTCTTTGGAGGGACTCCCAAGGAGACAGGGAAGAAGTCGTCCAAGTATTAATTTATTAAATTAATTAATGAAACTATCTGCTAATGACGCGCTCACGTGGGTTTTCTGTTTCCCTTCTACATGGAGAGAGGGGAGGATGCTGGCACTAGGAAAGGGGACTAGGGTAGCCATGGAGGAGAAAGCAGTCTCCAAGCAGCTATCACGACTCTGCAGATTAAAAATGGAATTCAGTAAAGGCTCAGCATGTCAAGAGACTGTTTTTCCAACTTGAAATCCTGTGGCTCATCTAGTGGGGCCCGTCTTGGAATAGCCTGCAAAAGGGAAGGGTTGGTTGCTTGCTTTCCCGAGTTCTGTAGGACTTCACTGCCCTGTGGTCAAGGCAGGGGGTCTTCAAGGAGGGGCAGCCTATGTCCCCAAAGCAGTGCTACTCAAACTTTAATGCACATAGGAATCACCCAAGGTGCTTGTTAAAATGCAGATTCTGATTCCTTGGGCCCAGGAGGGGCCCAAGATTCTGCATTTCTAAAAAGCTTCCAGGTGATGCTGAAGCTGCTGGCACGGGGACCATACTTGATGAGTAGCAAGACCCGAAAGCCTTGCTGGATTCTGCCAGGTCCATCCCTTTGCAGAGGGGTTTGCTGGGACTTGACAAAGCTTGGAGGGCGTGGGAAAGAGAGAGAAGGGTGGATCTGCATCTGTGTGGTTTTTGTCGCAGGGACCCATATAGCTGGCAGATAGTCTGGAAAATGCAAGCTGAGAAACTGGGGTCAGAAGGAGGGAGGAAGAGGGAGTGCAGAGAGCAGAGGCCCCTCCTCAAGGCTCAGCTCTGGGACATCCCCACTTCCCACGCTCTTTGAATAACTTGCCACCCTGGCCAATCCCAAAGAAGGACTAAACTCTCCTGGCCAGTTCTCCCCCAGGCCTTCACTGTAGCTGTCACCAGTGCAAGCCCACCCCTTTTGGGAGGGGAGAGGACCACAGTGGACCCTCCCTGGTAGGGGCGCAGGGCTGCTTGAGCTCTCAGACCCTCCCAAGGTGCCTAGTTCAATTTGTTTGATCTTTCCCTGAAAAATGGGAGGACTTGGGAAGCCTGGCCCCAGGGAAGCCATCCTTACAAGCCCTGGTAACCTGGTGGCCCCACTGTGGAATGGGAGAGTACTACCTCTATGGCAGTTTGACCAGCACAGGCCAAGCCTGCAAGGACAACAATGAAGTGGCCACTGATTTAGCTCCCTTATTACAGACTCTGACTAACTCAATACTCCTTCCCCCAAGTCCCTCCTGGCCCTAGATCTACGCTTCTGTGCCTTCGTGTAGAGAGCTTTCTAGATGAGTGAAAAGCACCCCATAGCTCTCTGAGCACCCCCCAACTCCCCCGACCCCCACTAGGGAAGGCTCCTGCACTTTCTGCTCCTGTCCTGGCTAGGATCTGGAGGGACCTTATGCAGGTGGGTGGGACTTGCTGCACAGTGTCCTTCAGGCTGGGGGCTCTGGGCACACAGGAGGGTCAGGGAGCCACAGCAGGACCATCAGGCTTGGGGATTGGAAGTCTGGGTTCTGGTTCTTTCTCACAATGGACTGGGCCCATTCACTTGGGTTTCCTGGGCTCTGGTATCCCATTTTCATAATGGGAAAAATAATCCTTGCTGCATTTTAGCTCAGGATAGTAAGAGAAAGAAACTTGAATGGTGGAGCTGGACTGGAGTTCTGGAACTCACATGGTTGGGCTCCTGCCATCAACTTTGAGAAGGTATTACCTTCACCTGATGGGTGCACAACTGACAGGGGCCCAGAGAGACAACAAGAGGTGCTGGGAGTAGAGGAGAGTGGTTCTCCAAGCGCCTGGAACTCTGGCAGGGTGAGCAGCCGTCAAAGTCCGGGACATCACAAGACCTAGTGTAGGAGTCTAACTGCTCCCCATAAGTCTGTGTCAGGGAGACGAGGGTCTCAGATGTGACTCTGAATCCTTCACGGCCATGTTGAGGGACTGGTCCTCATGGTGGGCACATGGTGTACATTCTAACAGGGAAAGTTTGCTAAGCTTAGTGTACCCCTTTGAAGGATAAGCTGGATCAAATAGGCCTGCTGGGTTGGTAGGCTCTGCTTTGATTCTGGCCACCCCAGGAATCCAGGAGAACTTCTTTCGGTGGACTACATTAGAATAAGCTTTGCACCAAGACAGCAGGGAAGTGGGGGTGGGGGTGGCCAGTGCCCCACAAAGAAACTATCCTAGAAAGTGTGAGAGCAGCTGGCTGCAGACAGGAATCCAACGAAGCTATGCTGAGGTGAGAGGCATGGCCAAGGTCAGCAAGGACGTGGTTGCTTACAAGGGCTGGAAGGAGCACCTGTCCCCTGCAACTAGCAGCCAGATTCCGAAATAGCCATTGGCAGAACCATCGTTTAACACAGCCCAGTCTTCAAGGCCTTCTCAGTGCCATTCCTGATTCAGAGACCTGGGGATGAAGGGTTGACAATCCCACTTCTACACTCTGATCCCCCATGCCCTGCTATCTGGTGATGAGTTTCTGGAGGCCAGGACCTGGTTCATGAATCCTGGTGTCTGCCCGCACCCTGCCTGTGCTCTGGGACAGAGTGGGTCTGTGTTTAGCCACAAACCTGCTGGGCCCTGGGTCTAAGACCGCCTACAGCTCTCCCTCTGCTCCACACCTAAAGTCAGCCTCTGGGGTGGCAGTGAGCCCATCTCTCCCCTGGTCTCTTTCCTGGCCCAGGAGGCCAGAAGTGACCTTCCATCCAGCAGAAGGTGATGGGATCACATAGCCTAGGATCCTTCTCCCATGTATGCCTATGGAGCTTTGGCCACAGATGTCCTCAGCTTGAATCCTGCCTCTGGCACACAGAGTGAGTGACCTTGAGCAGATGGTCACTTCTCTCTGAGTCTCACTTCTCTCATCTGTAAAATGGGGGAGCTCTCCCCCATCTTATAATGTCGTGAGGATTCAATGAGACAATAAGTACTAAATACAGTGCCTGGTGCAACAAAGTGCTTGGTAAAAATTGCTGAAAAGCCTTCTGAGAAACACCTAAATCAGTGCTAACGTGTCCATTTTATTGAACAGGCTGGACTCACAGAGTGTAATCAGGAAATGGCTTTATTTATTCCCCTTCTTGCTCATCCAACCTGCTCTGCTGGGTTTTCCTCCTCTGCTCCTGCACCGTACCTCACATGATCTGTAGCAGTTCTGCTCTCTCACTTTCTAGTATTGAAAACTAGTTACTCCCCTGCTCAAAACCCTCTGATGGCTTTAACCTCATTCAGAGTAGAAGTCAAAGTCCTTGCCTATGAGGCCCCATACTGCCTGGCGCTACTTCTCTTTGGCCATGTCTCCGGCCACTGGCCCCCATCCGCGCCCTTCCAGACACGATGGCCTGGAACATTTTCCTCCAGTATGCCAACTTGTGCTGGCCTCTGGCCTTCGCACCTGCTGTTTCCCCGTCCTGCCTCCTGGACTGCTTTTCTGCCGATTACCCACGCGGCTCACTCACCAACTGCCTTCAGGACTCCCTGGAAGGTCACCTTTTTAGAAATGCTTTCCCTGATCTTCCATGAAATATAAACTATAACCCCCCCCCACCATACACACACACACTTTTTCTGCTTAACACTACCCCCCCATTCATAACTCCATCTGACATACAAGGTGTTTACTTGTTTGTTTACTGTTTACCCCCCTCTCCTGGATTATAAACTCCAAGAAGGCAGAGATTTCAAGCATTGTATTCATTGCTATGTCCTCAGGGCCTAAAACAGTTCCTGCACATAATAGATGCTCAGTAAATATTTGTTCATGAATCTAAATCAAAACTTCCAGCCCTCATCTTTCAAGGCTTCTACTCTTCCCTCCCTGCCTCCCCACCCCCTGCCCTGTTGGGGCTCACCTAGGCTGGGTAACCCTCAAGGAGATAGGAGGGGGTGATCTCTGTCTTGCACCCTCCTGGCTTCACTCACCCCCAGCTCAACTCCAAGCAAGGAAGGAAGGATGAGAGGAAAAGGGAGAAGGGTCATTTTACTTAGCTGCTGCTGACATGGCCACTCTCGACTGTCAGCTGTCCTCTCGCTCATGGATGAGTTTGCAAGTTTTTGGAGACAGCTTTTCAGGACCTTTAACACTGCACCATTCCCCTGTGCAGGCAGTGGCCTTTTTGGTGGGTCTCCTGAGTTCCCCTTAGTGCCAGCTCTAGAACACACCACGTAGCTTCTTTCTTTGGTCACAGCAGGCAGTCCTTGGGAGTAGTGTCCCTTGAGACAGCTCTGCCAGAAGAGCAGTCAGCGGAGTGGTTAAGAACAGGGCTCTGGAGCAAGGCTAGCTGGGCTCTCATACAGCTTCTGATGATCAGTGGCTTGGTGACCTTGGGCAAGTCCCTCACCTCTTGATGCCTCAGTTACCTTATCTATAAAACAGGGTTAAAAATAGTGTTTTTTTACTGTGACCTGTGTAAGGTTCTTAAAATGGAGCCCGGCCCATAGGAAGTGCTCAGTAAGTGTTAGCCACAGTTGTTGTCCCTTCTCTCCATGGTACCTACCTGCCCCTCAGTAATCAGAAGCCCCCATTCTCCCACTGTAGCACTTTGGAACCTTCTCTGCTGCCTCTGCCCACAGGCCAGGGTCGTCACCAGTCCCTGCACTGCAGCCCCAGAACCCAGGCCTCGCTGTCCCACCAAGGACCTCCTCAGCACCCTTTCCTCCCCTGCTGTATTCCCTCAGCTCCCCTGGGCTCGGGGCCCCTCCTTTGGACCACGGATGGGACTCATTCTTCAGACACATGAAGGGAACCCACAGAATGCCCTACTCTCTTCAAAGAGAGTCTCACTCTACCATCTCATCTGTCCTTCTGTCACCCAGGCTGGAGCTGGTGATGGGCTCCAGGCTCAGGACCAGCCCTCAGCAAGCCCCTCGAGGAGAGTCTAGTTCCTCTTCGTAGAATATGGAGGTCCTTGTCTCCTGTGACTCTCAGCTTTGGGCACAGCAAAATTCTGAGACAATGGGAAACATCCTGTTTTACATTCTATCATAACAAATTTAGGATGTTAGAGCAAAAAGGAGACTTGAAGATCTCCTGGTTCAAACCTTTGAGGTAGATGTGAAGAAACCTAGAAACCAGAAAGATGAAATGATAGAGCCGGAGTCCCCACCTAATTAGGGGTGTTCTGGTCCCAGCCCCGTGCTCTGCACCCTACCTCTCCCATCTTTATGTGACCCTCCTGTAGTTAGTCTGGGGCTTTCCCACACCCCTCTGGAATGGACACCTGGCGGGGCACTAACCGTAGACTGGGCAGCGCACACAGCCATCCACCTGCCTCTGTTTCCCGGAGCTGTGGCTCTGGACCTGCTGGAAGCCTGCTGCTTTGGGCATTGCCTCCGTGGGGAGCGGGGTACAGCCCTGCCATCTGGCCCTGTGGAGTGAAGCTCCAACCCACACTTCACGTTGCTGAGTGGCCGCTGGTCCTTCCAGACGACTCTAGGCCGTCCCTGGCCACCTGTGACTAAGGTCGATTGGATTGGGGGCACAACAGGTTCAGAGGCGTTGGGGAGAAGAGCTGGTCTCAGGAATATCCCATCTGCACAGTTGTGGAAATGGAGACCCTTGTACCCTTTAGGGGAAGGAGGTCATAGGCTGTGAGAGGCAGGATCTTGGCCTGCTCTGGGGATAAGAGGAAACCGGACTGGAAGGAGAGACGGAGGTACCTCCCAGATCTCCCATAGGGGTCAAGAGGTGCTTGCATTTGAAGTGTGGAGTTAAGGGCCGGCCCGGTGGCGCACTGCTACAGTGCGCCGCTTGGGAGTGCGACGCTCCCGCCGAGGGTTCGGATCCCACATACAGACCGGTTCCCGCTCACTGGCTGAGCGAGGGGCGGGCGCAGCACCGAGGGTTGCGATCCCGTTGCTGGTCCCGGTCCGGTGCGGGCGCGACACTGAGGGTTGCGGTCCGTTGCCGGACACGAAAAAAGACAAAAAGAAAAAAAAAAAAATGAAGTGTGGAGTTAAGAGCTTGAATGGCGGGCCGGCCCGGTGGCGCACTGCTACAGGGCGCCGCTTGGGAGTGCGACGCTCCCGCCGAGGGTTCGGATCCCACATACAGACCGGTTCCCGCTCACTGGCTGAGCGAGGGGCGGGCGCAGCACCGAGGGTTGCGATCCCGTTGCTGGTCCCGGTCCGGTGCGGGCGCGACACTGAGGGGTGCGGGGCGTTGCCGGACACGAAAAAAGACAAAAAGGAAAAAAAAAAAAAAA